>NC_060277.1:92503109-92508751 GCF_021613505.1 Equus quagga | reverse complement strand
GTTCCCCCTCTGTGCGTTTCTTTCCTTTCCCCGTGGCCCCTTCCTTCTCGCCCTCCCTACTTTCCCTTCCCACCCTCGCCGCCCTGTGCCCCCCACCCCGCTCGCCTTCCCCCACCTCTCATTTCCCCCTCTCCTCCTTGGCTTCTTTCCTTTCCTTAAAGCCCAGAACTCTCAGCATCTTCATTTTGCCCCAGCACCAGCCCTACTTTTCCCTCTGCCTCCCCTCTGGCCTGTGGGTTTGGTTTGCACCTGTGTCCGCAGGCTGTTTTGGGGCCAGCAGAAAACACAGACAAAGCCCAGGTTTGTCCCTTGACTCCAGGTAGGTACCTTGGGGACAAATAGATCAGGTCATCCTTCGGGTCTCAGGAACAGGTTCTAGCAGTGAGAGCAGACGAGGATAGCTCTGTGGAGACCCCTCTGTGCAGAAGAGTTTCTCTCACTTCTCAGGAAAGAAGCCATGCCCCTGCCCCCAAGTCTTGCAAGGCACAGACAGGGCACAGCCTGAAACAAGACAGATGCCTGGCAGCACAAATGCTCCACCAGTGGCATCAGGCTTTGCTATGCTTTGGTTTCTTTGGTCTAAGTGTACCAGAGTCCAAGCTTTCACTTCAGGATACTCAAGGCCAGAGGGGAAGGCACACTCCGTTGGTACAGAGTTAACAGTACGTACTCATTTGCCCCTAACAACACCATGCATGTATTTTACCTTTAACACTTTCATATACATTACTTAATATAACCCACACCTGTGAGGTAGGTATTAGCACCCCCCCCCCCCATTTTAAGAAAAGGGAAACTCAGAGTTTATGTGACCTTATCAGGATCATACAGCTAATACATAGTTGCATGGGGGTGGAACCCAGGTTTCAGACTCAGCATTTCTTCCCCATTCTTCTCTTCAAGGCCTCTTATGTTGTGTACCATATGCCCTCATCCCAGATGACTGCCGAATGGGGCTTTCCTCTACCAGATACTATCAAGTCTTCTCATTCTTCAAGTCTCGGCTTCAGCACCAAAGGGCCCTCTCCGACATCCACCAGATCTAACTTGATAGGTCTCTCCTGCCATGTTCTCTATCTCAGCACCTGCTTATTTCTTACATTGTGCCTTTCTCAATCTCTACTTTTACTAATTTTTTTTAAAGATTTTATTTTTCCTTTTTCTCCCAAAGCCCCCCCGCTACATAGTTGTGTATTTGAAGTTGTGGCATGTGGGATGCCGCCTCAGCATGGCTTGACGATTGCTGCTGTGTCCGTGCCCAGGATTCGAACCGTTGAAACCCTGGGCCACCGAAGCAGAGTGCATGAACTTAACCACTCGGCCACGGGGCCGGCCCCTACTTTTACTAATTTGTTTAGAAATGTGTGTGGTCCTTCTCCCCACCAGACTTTGAATCCTACGAGAACAGAGATAATGTGTCTGTCTTGTTCACCGTCGAATTCCTGGAACCCGGAACAGGGCCTGGCACGTGACAGGTGCTTAATAAGCATTTGTTGAGTAAGTGAATGAATAAATGAATTCAGGATGAGGGAGATCATGTATAAATATTCACAGACTACCTATTTTAAACAAATAATAATTAAAATGTACTTATCAATGAAACCATATTTTATATGCTGGACAAATATTTATTGAGTGCTTCCCATGTACCAGGTACTATTCTAGTCACTGGGATACAACAGTAGACAAAATAAACAAAATCTGTACTCTCCTCAAACTTATATTCAATGTTTTTGTGTGTGTGCATGCATTTCTGTGCAAGACAGAAAATACACAAACAAACAAAATATTATGTAAGTTGATGATAAGTGCTATGAAGAAAATAGAGCAGGAATGAGGATGAGAAATGTGAGGGGTTGGGGAGAGCAGGACATTTTTATTAGGGTCATTTGAGAAAGCCTTCAGGAAGGTGACATTTGAATAAAGAGCTGAAGGAAGTGGGAGAGTGAGCCATGCGAACATCTGAGAACATCTACTGACCCTCTTTCTATTATGTTTTAGAAGGCACATCTGAATCTTCCTTGGCAGCTATCAGAGTTATAATAGTGGACATTAATCAACACTATCTGCTACGATGCAGGGGGAAGACACAGTATTTTATTTGTTTGGATTCCAGATCATCGGAAGTTATGTCAATGGTCATGCTGGCTCAGTATGTTATAAAAAATACTAGTTTGATTTTTTCGATGCCTTAATATTTCTGTGAGGTAGTACATTTTTAGCTCATATTTATAAAGACAGTACCAAAAAGCCTCCAGGGGCATTTCCTCACAGTGGGAAAGGGTCAGCTTGCAGAAGAAGGGAGGGAGGAAGACCTGGGAAGATAGAGGACTTAGGGAAGTGATGTGGCTCCATGGGGAGAGGTGGCAGAGGAGTTTGTTATAGGAGGAGTGGATGAGAAGGCACTGGAGAGGGGCAGAGGGTCTGGGGATGAGAGAGAAGGCCGGGGAAGGATGCTTAGGAACCACAAAATCCTCATCATCGCCACCTCCACCACCACAGTTGGTATTGTTATAATCACCATGGTCTCTACATCTTTTTGTGTGTGTGTGAGGAAGATTGGCCCGAGCTAACATCTGTGCCAATCTTCCTCTATTTTTTGTGTGAGACACCACCACAGCATGGCTTGACAAGCAGCCTGAGGTCCACGGCGGGGATCTGAACCTCCGAAGCCCAGGCTGCTGAAGTGGAGCACCAGAACTTAACCACTGTGCCACCAGTCCAGCCCCTCTCTACGTCTGTTTTTGGTTTTTCTGCTTTTTCACCCCAAATCCCCCCAGTACATAGTTGTATATTTTAGTTGTGGGTCCTTCTAGTTGTGGTATGTGGGACACCAGCTCAGCATGGCCTGACAAGTGGTGCCATGTCTGCGCCCAGGATCCAAGCCGGTGAAACCCTGGGCCGCTGAAGCAGAGCGGGTGAACTCAACCACTCGGCCACGGGGCCGGCCCTCTACATCTTTTTTTGTTTGTCTTTGTTTTTGTATTATTTTTATTTTTTTTTAGGAAGATTAGCCCTGAGCTAACATCCATACCCGTCTTCCTCTACTTTGTATGTGGGACGCCTGCCACAGCTTGGCTTGATAAGCAGTGTGTAGGTCTTAGCCCGGGATCCAAACCTTTGAACCACAGGCCACCGAAGGAGAGTGTGGGAACTTAAGGGCTACTCCACCAGGCGGCCCCTGTCTACATCTTAAGTGCAGTGGTGAATAAGAAAATTCAGAGCCCTCAAGTTGAACGTTTCAAGGAAGATATTTTCCCCAAAGATGACACCTCTCCAAACTCCCTCAACAGCGACTACAGGACTTTTTTCCCTCCTCAAGGCCTCCGAGCCCAGGGTGCCCCTTAAATGGGGTTCCATGTAAAAATACAAGCTCAGCATACACAGTGTCGGGACAGTGTCTTCCACAGAGCATCACCCCAAGAGAACTTTCCAGTGTAAGCCTGGCGGCACTTGAGAATCATGCAAGTACAGCAGAAGAGCAGCAGCTGGAGTCTCCCTGGAATGAGGAAGCCAGAGCTGGATTCAAAAAGAATGCAGCCTGCATGTTCCCCTGTTCTCTGCCCTTCAGGGCAGGTGTGCTCAGTTGTCGGGGAGGGCCATGTGTATATCTCCAACCAGCTGGAGTCTGCGAAGTATCTGGGCTCAGAATTGGTCCTCAACTCTCACACACACACATCCCTGCCCTTTGGAGTCTCCAGGAGACAAGTGCTTCAAACGGGTTCCCCTCTGTGTCTAGGTATATCTTGGAGGTGAGACCATTCCACTTCCCCTGACTCACCCTCCTGCTGCCACATTTCTGTGCTGTCTGTCCTAAGATTTTGGCATCTGTTCTTGTGTGACAAGAAGAAACAGATCCCTTGGGTAACAGCCTCTCTTTATCCTTCCTGCTATAATGTCAAGAGGGGGAGGTGTGTGTGGAATGTGAGGTGTGGCTGCATGTGCCTCTGGCATCCTCCAGAGGGAACGAAAGCTTCTACACTTTGTCTGCAGGATGGGTTTCCAGGTGACCGTCCTAAAGGCAGCTCTCATTTCTTCAACACCTTTGGATTTCTCTGGGATAATAAGGTTGTAGAGTGCGCGGAGAGTTGGGCAAGAAAGAAACCTCATGCTCAGCTTTACCCACGCATGAGTGGCTTTATACACAGGAGCTGATTTTTAAACTTTATGAATATGTATATTGTTATCTCCATTTAGCTCAGGAGGGCCCAACTAGTAAGTGGCAGAGCCAGATTTTTAACCCAGCTCTGAGTCCACAACGCCCATTCTTTCTACCTCACAATAGCGCCTCCCTGATTCTGACACGGCATGCTGAGAGCCTACACAAAGAAAATTACCCAACATTGTTCAGACTTCCAGGATGGCTGAACTCAGCTTCATAAAATGATTAAACAACATGGTGTCTTCATTGAATCGGTCAAGGAAGAGAGCATTTTAGGATTGAGAAAGAGTATGTACCTCCTAAAATCAGCTGGTGATGCTAGTCTGTGCCATGCATTTCCACTGCTGTTCTGGATTCTTGCTCCAAGCTGGTGATTCTCTACTCTGGCTGCACTTAAGAATCACCTGAGGAGCTTTTACAAAATCCTGATGCCCAGGGCTGCTCTGGGAGACTCTGATTTAATTGGTCGGCAGTGAGACTGGGCATTGATATTTTTTACAAGCACCCCAGGTGATTCTAATGTGCAGCCAGGGTTGAGAAGCAATCTTCTAAGACAGCCGGGAAGGGGTGCACAGGGAAGAGGCTGGCTTGCAGAAGAGCTTTACCTCTTTTGATGGTTTAATGGTAACAAGCTTGCTAATGATGTTTACCATGTAAGAAAGGGGGCCAGATGTCTGGATTAGCTAGAAAACTAATTGATTTCCTTGCAAGACATGCTAACATTTAGTATTGATGGGATGTAATCCTAGAATCTCTCAGAAGGGCTGTAAGGAAATCTCAGGCAGTCACCTAATACACTACCCTGGATTAGATGGAAGTTGGAGAGTGAGAAATATGTCTGTAGATTAGCAAAATTTAAAACATTTTTAAAGAAAGGACAAATAATGGGCAAGAAGAATGGCAGAAAGACTGGGTTTCTCCTTAGGGGAAAAACAATTCCTGCTATTCCAGAAGAAATCCAAGCCCCAGCCAGCCTGCCCTCTCACATCCCCTTCTCCGAGGGTTTCCTGGCAGGTGTCATCCTTGTGGGATGACTGGAGAATGGATGTGCCTGCTGGTGGCAACAATAGCTTTTCCTATGGAGGAAGCTGTGTCAACACAGGTATTACTGGGACGAGTGGGGATTTCAGTGTATAGATAGCTGGCTCTTTTTATGACTCCAAGTGCCTGGGCATTAGAACGAACCCTCTTTCTGGCTTTTCACTGCCTTCTCTTCTCTCCTGGGCAGCCTGGAGTCACACTGGCAGGGCAAGGCCTGGCTTCACTGACGGCTCTCAGCCTCTCCCTTAGGGAGCAAGTGCATGTGCTCACTTTTTCCAGTGGTCTTCTCTGTCTGATTTAATGGATAAACCAGGACTGATGACACATCAGCATGGGATCTGTCTTTTGCTTCTTGGGTAATTGTCCCAGTAACAGCTGTCCTAAGCAAAAGCGGGCGGGGGGGGGGGGGGGGGGGGGGGGGGGGGGGGGGGGGGGGGGG
>NC_060277.1:92434823-92503009 GCF_021613505.1 Equus quagga | reverse complement strand
AGTGGAAGACAGTCTTTCGATCTCTACCCTTTACCATGGAGTATAAATATCCTGGATGCCCACACCCTGCCAGGCCTGCCCGCCTGCTGCTGATTGAGATTCTATCTATATTCTCCTCAGCCCTTGCAATGGGCCAGTAATTCTTTGTCTTTCCTTTTTCCTTCTTTGTGTAACTGCTAAGCAGGAAGCTTTTTCTAACTACCTCCAGTCATTCTTTAACTCAATACAGTCTTGATCCATCTCTCTCCCACTGGACATATAATAATTATTATACACATTTAAATACAATACTTGAAGTGAGGAGGCAAAAGAAAATGAACGGGATGATGTGGGCAAAAACAAAAGACCTCTCCACCCGTCTCCCACTCCTTCCCTAAGGATTAACCAATGCATAGCCTAGTTAATGCTATGTTAACAGCAGGCTCCTATTCGAAGTGCCTGCTACTCCCTCCACACCCGGGACCCAAGAAAGGAAAGGAGAGGATGGGCAAGAGTGCTATTTCAACAAACCTAGGAGGCATTAAAAAGTGACCCAATGAATGTAGGCTTTCCAAGTGATGTGACGATATCACACATTATCTCCCCAATGTGGCCTTCCCACCGACAGCTGCCATCTCATTTCAGTGACTATTTACCTTATTTGATTTCATGTTAGTCAGTCTTATATCCACTATATGACTTTATTTCTTATCCCAGGCACCAGTACCCTGCTATGTAGCTCAAAGAAAATTGGAAAATACAAATGGACTTCTCCAAGAGCCAATTTTGTTGGCACTAAGGTTTCCTGACTCCCCAAAGATAAAAGGTTGCCCAGTTGTTTTTCTTTTAAACTGTCAAGGTTTAAAATTGTTCTGTATTTGCTGTGTCAAACAAATGACCACTCACAGCCTGCAATCTCCTTCTCCCTTCTCAAAATAGTCTTGTATTTAAGCCCTGTGACTTTAGTCTAGCCTCGATATCTTTCAGTTCTATGGTTTTTAAATATTCTCTTCTCAACCCCCTTGCTATATTTTAATTTTTATTATTTTTTATTGAAGTATAGTTGATATATAATACTCTGTTAGTTTCAGGTGTACAACATAGGGATCTGACATTTATTTGTTATTGATCACCCTAAGATGTTACCATCTGTCCTCATACAAAGTTATCACAGTATTGTTGACTATATTCCCTATGCTGTGCATTACATCCCATGGCTTATTTTATGACTGGAAGTACCTTTTATCCTCTTTACCTATTTCGCCCTTTCCCCACCCCCTCAGTATTTTAGAGTTAATGATCACACCTCAATTTCTCTTCCCTTCTTATGCATCAGTGTATTTACCTTCATGGTCTTATTAATTCAGGGGCTGAAGGGTCTATTTCCTTGGTAATATACTGTATCCTTCAAAACCACAGCTTCTCCAAGTATGAATTTCTGCTTTTGACAGGAACTTTTTTTTTCAAATTTTTTTATTTTTTCTTTTTCTCCCCAAAACCCTTCCAGTACATAGTTGTACATTTTTAGTTGTGTGTCCTACTACTTGTGACACGTGGGATGCCCCCTCAGCGTGGCTTGATGAGTGGTGCCATGTGCGCACCCAGGATCCAAACCGGCGAAACCCTGGGCAGGGGAAGCGGAGCTGGCGAACTTAACCACTCGGCCCCTGGCGGCCCCTTGACAGGAACTTTTTATCACAGGCCTGCCTGCTTGAGTTCATTTTCAATTATTCAGTATTTATTGAGTGCCTACTATGTTCCAGGCACCATTCTAGGTTTTAAGACTCAACAGTTAACGCACAAAATTCTAGTCCTTGTTTATATTCTAGCATTTACCAGGAGACAGACAGTAAAACGAATAAGGAAAACGTGTTCTTTGAATCAGTCTTTGAAACGCGTAACTAGGGAGCCGGCAGGTGGTGTAGTGGTTAAGTTCCTGGGCTCTGCACTGGGGGGGGGGAGGGGGCGGGGGGGGGGCAGCGGGCCAGCCCTACACACTGTTCATCAAGCCCTGCTGTGGCAGCTTCCCACATTCCCATATACAGGAAGTTTGGCACAGATTTTAGTTCAGGGACAATCTTCCTCACCAAAAATTTTTTTTTTTTAAATCTGTAACTATCTTAGTTTTCTAAGGAGTCAATGAATGGATGCTGGTGTACATTTCTATATGGTGAAAATGCTTTATAATCTGTGAATCACCCCAAATTACGAGCCTCCTAACTCTCCAAACAAGTGATGGACTCGATGTTCTTATCTAATGAGTTACCAGTTGGCCTTGTCCTTAGTTATACAAGGACCAATGACTCGCACACTAGATTAGGCAGATCTTCCTGGGAGTCAAGAATTTGAGTTGACGCCTTTGTCCCACAGCAAGCAACAGACTCCAACTCGGTGATTCAGAGATTGCCGAAATGTGGTCGTCGGACCAGCTGCATTAAAATCACGCAAGTCGTTTACTGAGTTAACGTCCAAGTTATCGCCGCCACCCCCGGGTAAGTCAATCAGAATTCCGGGTGCGGGCCTCAGAATTTGCAAGTTTAACATTTCTCCAAGTGATGTTGGGGATAAACTAACGTTTGAAAATCACAAAGATGTTGGCTAGGCGAGACCGGAGAACACCAGAAACTTTGGATAGTTCTTCAAAGGAGACTAAGGTTGGTGGGATGTTGAGCAGGGGACACCACAGAGCAGAGGGAGAACTCTTCGGGGTGTTTCTATCAAGACAAAAATCCCCTATTACACCACATCCCTCACTCCGCCGACGTCCCACCACCGGCGGGGCAACCAGCCCGCAGGGCTGTCCCCGCCACGTGACCCTTGCCTGGGGCACGCGGCGCGGACGACCCCGACTGGCGTGGGACGCTGCGAGTCAGCCCGCGCGCAGCGGAAGCTGGGAGAGTGGTTTCCGCTGCCAGCACCCAAGATGGAGGCACGAGTATCGCCATCACACCAAACAGACGCTCTGTGCCCCGCCTCGGCTTCCTAGGGTCTCAGCGGACTTCTGCAAGTCACCGTGGGAAGCCTCCAGCGGGTGATTCTGCGCTCCGCCGGCGACACCACCTCCTATGCCCGGCCCGAGGCCCTCATTCCCCAGCCGCAGAATGCACTGGAAGCGCTCAGCCTGCACACTCCACTCCGCGCCCAGCCAGTAATACCACCCACGGCCGGCGCACGGCGGCGGTGTCCAGAATGCCGGGCGATAGGGCCTTCGTCCCACTTATTGGTGGGCCCACGCCGCGGGGCGGGCCTACACGCCCATTGGGCCGCGGACCATGTCAGTCTTGGGAAATCGGGAGAGGGAGGAGGAGACACACTCAGCTATTGGGCTCTCTCTTCTGTCAATCAAAGCGACATCCGGCGACAGCCATGGTCTCTCGGCTCGTTGATTGGAGAAACGTGTTCGTGGGAGGACGGAGGGGGCGGGCTTCCTAGTGAGGTGGGAGGAGGAGGGGGCGGGGAGGGAAGCGGAGGCAGGGAGGTCTAGGCCAGCCGGCGGTGGCGGCGGCGAGGCCAGCACTCGGGCCGAGGGCCTGCTGTGGCGGCAGCGGCGGACGCTGAGCTCTGCAGCGGGTATCAGGCACATTCTTTTCCCTGAACGGGAGGGGCGCAGCGCCGCGGGGCCGAGGCTTATGGGGTGAGGGGCGGCGGGGTGGAGCTGAGGGGCAGGAGGCGGGAGCCCGCGGCCGAGCGGTGCTCGCGTCGGGGCCGGGCCCTGGGCCTGGCAGGGAGGGGCCGCGAGGCAGGGGAGAGAGCTGGCTCGGGTGGGTTGGACTGGGGAGGGCTGAGGGCAGGAGAAGGCGTGGTGTTAGGCCCGGGTTGGGAGCGGGGTGGGGCCATGGGGACGGAGGGCGGGGTGGGGTTTGGCAGAAGGGTGGGTCAAGGCCAGGAAAGTAGCACTTGTTCGCTGCTGTCCCAGAAGGCTAGAAGCCGAGGCGCCGAGAGCGGGCATGGCGACTTGGTCCCAGCCAGACTCGGGTATCCGGGGCAGGGTGGGACCGGGCTCAGCCAGAGGCTCTTGGGAGGTCTTAGTAATGAAATGCGTGAGAACGGGAGAGTAGTGTAAGCCGGAATTCTGGGTCGCAGTTGTGTTTACTCTAACCAAATAAGGGTGTGCGTGTGTCGGTCCATCCCTCTTCCCCTTTAGGATGAAGCTGGTAGATGGGTCACAACAGTAAAGAGGGGACAGCTGTATCTTGGTTTGAGGTTAATGAAAGCTCGAAAGTAGAGACCAGAAACTGCACCAGAAGGACGTGCAGATTTACTCCCTCCCCACCTAGCTGTCTGGGTTTAGAGCTTGGCCATATCCTCCTGCTTTGGCTGAGAAGGTCATATGAATGGAAATAAAACCTGCCTATGCAAATTCTGGACCGAATAATCCTGCCTCAGTCCGCCCCCCCCCCCCATCCCTCTCACCCACCCTCCCTTTTTTTATATGAGAGCGATAGGAAAGGCAAATCAGATTTCGAAGTTGGAAAAACAAGACCTTTTTTTTTTTCTATAAGTGGTGGCCTGAACGTTGTCCTCAAGTCTTTTTACACTGTCTCCCATAAGGGATCTCTCCCTCCCCTTTAGAACTGTAAGGGACGAGAATTGTAGGCAGTTTTCTCCTGAGAGCTGGGAAACCAACTTTCCTTTAAGATAGGAAATGCACTTCTCATGCTAAAAATAGAAGCTGTGTAGTCTGTGTATGGGGTGGGGGGAGGGTTGGTAAATCAGATAACATGTAAAGTATTTTGGATGCTCTGGGCATTATCTGCTTATCCAAAACAAGCTACCTTTCAGGGCATTGCAAATTTTATATCCAGAAACTGGGATCTTTTGTGAGCCCTATTTTCCTTTCATAGTTGTTTTGTGTATAACAGATTTTTTGTTTTCCTGGGGGTATATGATAGTTGCTTTATTTTTAAATAAAAAATAAAAGTGGCCTTTTAATATGCTTTCTACTTTTTGCCTTGATAACGGTGGGAAAATTACGGACTCTTATCCTGTTGCTCTTGTGACTCCCATTTCAGGTTTCTCTGGAAACCCCCCTGGTAAGTGTGGAGGAGGAGGGACACTCTGACCCAAGACAAAAGGCCTGTAGCTCCAGCCAAAGAAAATAAACCTTAGGAGGGAGAAGGAAAAAAAAAAAAACCGTCAGCTGTTCCTGAGAACAGCCTGCAGTGGAATCTACAGAGAGGACGACTAATGTGAGTGAGGAAGCAACTGTATGGACGGTGCAGACAGTAGGTCACGTGGGCCCTCAGGGCCGGGACTGCGTTAGGAGCAGTCGCACTTTCTGAGGTGAGGTGTCGAGAAGGGAAAAGTGAATGTGGTCTGGAGCGTGGCCTTGGCTCCGCGGGGTGTGCTTTCCTCTGAGGCCGTCAGGGAGCTCAGCGCCTTTGTTCTGCCAGGGTGGGGTACAGGGTTTGGCACTGAGGAGGGTAACTTACTGGCTGGAGCAGCAGAGCAGTGGCCTTGATTTGCCTTTCAGAAGATTTAAAAACCAAAAAGCATAAACATTCTGGTCCTTCAGCAATGCTTTCTCTGAAGAAATACTTAACGGAAGGACTCCTCCAGTTCACCATTCTGCTGAGTTTGATTGGGGTGCGGGTGGACGTGGATACTTACCTGACCTCACAGCTCCCCCCGCTCCGGGAGATCATCCTGGGGCCCAGTTCTGCCTACACTCAGACCCAGTTCCACAACCTGAGGAATACCTTGGATGGCTATGGTATCCACCCCAAGAGCATAGACCTGGACAATTACTTCACTGCCCGGCGGCTCCTCAGTCAGGTGAGGGCCCTGGACAGGTTCCAGGTGCCGACCACTGAGGTAAACGCCTGGCTGGTCCACCGGGATCCGGAGGGGTCTGTCTCTGGCAGCCAGCCCAGCTCAGCCCTCGCCCTCGAGAGTTCCAGTGGCCTCCAAGATGTGACAGGCCCAGACAACGGGGTGCGAGAAAGCGAAACGGAGCAGGGATTCAGTGAAGATTTGGAGGATTTGGGGGCTGTAGCCCCTCCAGTCAGTGGAGACTTAACCAAAGAGGTTAGTGGCCACATGGAGGGGTGGGCGGGAGGGGTTTGGGGTGGGGGTGGGGGTGGGGGATCCTGGAGGAGGATGGTGATAGTACCAACCCCTGTAAAGAACCAGAGGTTCTAGGGTGGGTCTCAGGCATTGTTCTTGGATAAGAATGGGCTGAATTGTCTGACTGAGATTGGGGGCTGGGAGCATTTCCTTGTGTTGAACCATTGACCCACCTTTAAGTGTACTGTCAGGGCAGTGGGAGGTTCCTAGAACATGCCAGCGTGTTTACTGCTTGGATTTCAACATGACTCCGGGAGCCCGGGTGGGGGAGGGAGTCATGTTGTGATGGGCTTTGGTGCGGTGTATATCTGTTGCTAAGACACAAATACTTTGTGGACTCTTGCCTTGTACCTTCCCCCACATCAAAACACACATACATATCCTGAAGTTCTCCTCCCTTGTGGTCAGGCCTGTTGTTGTAAGGTCCTGATAAGTCGACTCTCCTGGGCTTGAGCCAAGGGGTAGATTTAGATAGTTATTCTTGGCCATGAGAGGGCCAAGGCTCCCATTCTTTGCTCAAGGCCCATTGCAGGGAGTAGGAGGAGAGGGCTAGGAGCTAGAGGAGAAACTGCCTCTGCTGCCTAAGTCAGCTTGCTCTGAGTATCAGAGATCTTTAGCTCCTGACATGGGGCTGACGTATACTGTTCTGGGCAGAAAGTCATGCAGGTGCCTTTAACAATGTGAGTGGCACTGCCCCTATCCTACCACCATGATGATAAGACTGCTTTCAACTTTGTGTTTGGCCCTAGCTTGCCAGTTGCCCTTAAGGAGCTTGAAAACAGGCCTGCTGCAGTCTCCTGGCCATTAGGGAGAGAAGGCTGGATTACGCTGCGCTGGGTTTTCCGGAGTTGAGTCTTTGGTGGGGCATCTTTAGGGAGGGGGGGATGTGGAAGTATGTAAAAAGTTTTACAGATGCTGCAGAACCTGGCTCTTTCCGCTCACCACTCGGACCAGGTTTCATCTCCCATCCTGTGTTTGGGCCTGTTCCTGAGTTAAGTTCTCTGAGTGTTACTGACCATCAAAGCATGTGGCTTTCTCTGGGCCAGTGGTCCTCAACTAGGGGTGATTTTGCCCCCCAGGGGACATGTGACTATGTCTAGAGACAGTTTTGGCTGTTACAACTGGAGGAAGTGCCATTGGTATCTAGTGGGGAGAGGCCAGGGATGCTGCTGAACTTCCTAAAAAGCACAGGACAGCCCCTAAATGATAGAATGAACTGGCCCCAAATGTCAGTAGTGCCAGGGTTGCTCTGTTTCTGCTCAGCTGGCTCAGACTGCATCTACTTTGAGAGAGACTAGAATTATCTGAGTGTGGGATCCATGAGCATTCCTTACCTTTCAGTGCCTCTTTTCTAGATTCATACAGTGCTCCTGGGAACTTTACCTCTCTTCTGCTTCCTCTGTCCTTTTCTTTCAAATGGGCTCCAGTCTTGGCACAGCGATCTGAGGAAGTATGCCTCCCAGCCTCCTCTTCTCTCCTCCTGCCCCACTGTAGCTCCCCAAGGGGTGGGTGTAATTGGACTCGCACCTGGGAACCCTGGAGGGATAGCTCCATTCCTATTCGTGCGGAGAGGTCTCCTGGGATGGGATGGGATGGGATGTTTTGGATATAATTGGATGGCTTGGGGTGGAATGGGATGGGACTTTGACTCTGCTTTCCTCCATTTATTGGCTTTTATGAAGGTTGTGCTTTCCCTGACCCCAGGCCTTCACTGCTCCCTTTGGGGGCTACGGGTGGGTCGTCATTGGAGGCCCAGGCTGAGTATGGGGGAAGGGAGGATTATTATGTGTCTAGAACAACATTTCCTCAGCAACTCAGGGATAAAAATACCCAGGTCCCGAGCATGTGACAGGCACTGCTGGAGCTGGTATTATCCCTGGGGTGGCAGCGCTCCCCTGCTGCCAGGCCTGTTCGATGGACAGCCATAGCCCAGGCCCTTGTCAGGGATAGGATTCCCCTTGAGGTTGGCACTCTGCCCAGAGCAGGGGGTGGCCTTTGTACAGCTCTTCCCAGGCGAGGAGCAGTCTGTGACCAAGGAGAACATACTGTCCCTGACCTGACCTTAGGCTCAGAGGGAGCAGCAGTGAGGATGGGAGTTGGACTAGTGATCCTGATTCTCTCAGGAGCTTCTTTCCTGCTTTAGAGATGAGGGCCCAGGGTCGGGCACAGAATGGTCTTGAACTAGCTGGGCTAGGGTGAGCGTGGGGGACACCTTTGTAGACAGGACGTTGCAGAGCACCTGTCTCCTTCAGTGCTGGCCTTTCAGGCTCGTGTTGCCCTCCTCTTGTCGGGGCTGGGCCTGGCCAGCACTGTGACATCGCTGCACGTGTGCAAATGGCTTTCCCTCTTATTCTTACCTGGCCTGTTGTAGGGTCACAAAGCCCCTGGCTCACAGTGGGTCTGGGTGGACTGGGTTCCTGCCCAGCCTAGCCTGTGATCCTTGGGCTTGAGGACAACTGGCCACAGCCCTTCTGAGGAACGGGAAAACTCCTTTCACTTCCAGGGAAGAACTTAGATTCCCGGAGAGGCTGCGGGAGGAGTGTCTGCCCAGTCCTGAGTGGGCTGGGCAAGCAGGATGCGACAGGAGGGAAAGTGGCACCCCTTCCCCCCAGGGCTCTCTCACTGCGCCACCCTGGCTGGCTGACTGGGCTGGGTGGGGCTGCCCGCCCCTGGGTGCGTCTCCTTGAGGAGATGGAGGCGGCCCAGGGATGGGCTGGTTCCTTGCGGCAGCTTCTCCAGCTGCCCTGGTGCAGAGATTGGCTCCCGGCTGCAGCTAGGTAACAGGCGGTGGGAGGGGATTGGCTCCTTGCGCATCTCCAGCGGAGACTTGGGGGAGGAGATTGGCTCTCGTCGCAGCCTAGGTAACGACAGTGGGAGGGGATTGGCTCTTTCCGCAGCCCAGCTGCTGACCTGGGGGAGGGGATTGGCTCTCTGCAGCCTCAGCAGTGACCTGCGGGGTGGGAGGGGGAGGGGATTGGCTCCTTGCTGCAGCCTAGGTAACAAGTTTGGGGGGCGTGGGGAGGGGGAGAGAGGGAGGAGCGGGAGGATAGGCCCAGGAGGGAGCTTGCTTTCCTCTGCAGCTTGAGCACGGAGCATGGGGTGGGAGTCCCATCTCACTGCAGCCTCTGCGGTGAGCTCAGGGTGGGGGCTCCCGGGCGCCTGAGTGGAACTGGGGTTGTGAGGTGGGAGGGGGCTGCTCAAGGATGGAAGAAGGGGGCTGGGCTGGGCTGCCCAGGCAGCAGCACGGGCGGGGCACCCTCCTCAGGCCCCTCGGAGCTAGCAAGGGGCCACCCTTCCAGCCTGGTGTGCTCCCTGCAAGCCAAGAGCTCCGTGCAGCCCCCTGTCCGGCTTCCCGGCACCGGCTGCCCTGGGGCTCATCTCGCAGACCATGACCCGCCTGGACCGCAGCTCTCACAGTGGTGGGGGCCATGCCAAAGGGAGCCAGCCCCTTAACTCTTTGCTGGCTGGTCACCGGGTGGCCCAGCCCCCCTCTGCTCCTGGGTCCAGGGCTTCTGTTCAGGTTGGTGTATGTGGGGAGACTAAAGGGAGAGGCACATCTGGGAGGTCTTAGGATCCGGGAGGGTTATGGTGGGAAAGGGATACCTAGTCTGGCTAGTCTGGGCTAGGGAGGTGGGTCTAATCTAAGGATATGGCTTTCTGGAAAGTGTCTGTTTTTTAACCTCTGAGTGGAAGGCAACAGTTGAGGGTTTCTTCAGCTCTAGAGGAGCGGCATGTGTAGGAAGCCCTAATGGCTCTAATTTATTGGGGTTCTATGCTAGTGGCAGTGGGGGTGGCAGTAGATGCAGGAACTGATCAGGAGCCACCAGGGTAGAACAGGAGGGAGGCATTTTGGTGCTTGAGGTGGCAATTGTGGCTGAGCAGTGATGGGGGCTATGTCCTTGAGGGGGTTGACTGCTGGGGAGTCAGTGAGTCCTGGGGTGTGGTAAGAAAGGGAGTGAGAGCACTGGTGTGAGGGGACACCATGGGGCCGGCCGGGGCAGGGGTGGGGTGCTCAGTGAGGATCACCTGACTGCCTGAGGTTCTCTGGGGTTGAGGCAGCTTGCTAGGATCCGCTGAGAGTGGGGATTCTGGCAGGGATGGATCTTGAGGTGAGCCTAGGCTTTAAGAGTTGTGGGTGTTCAGCTACTCCAGCCTCAGCCAGGGGAGGCTGTGGGAAGGGCTGGAGACAGCCTGTCGTTGTCACTGGTTGCATCAGGTGGTTGCAAATGCAGGGATTTTCCTCGCCAGCCCACCCCACCCCTTTATGCAAATGAAATGGCACCATAGGCTGATGCAAGCCTGGGCACCTCAAAGCAATTCTGCATGACAATTCGCCTTGCTTGCTATTGCCAGTTTCCTACAAACCAAGTTTTAAGGGATTCCCATTCCTGAAATGAGAGGTGTCTCCTACTACCCCTTTCTTCTTATGTCGCGGTGAGGTGGCCCTGCTTTTTTGGCCCAGCTGTGTCTCTGGTCCTGATCCCAAGCCCACAGATCTGTGTGGTGATGGTCATGCTAGTGGGTTTTTTTGAAGGCTGGTGTCTGGAAATGGATGAATGAAGCCTTACTGGTACGAGGGGCCAGGGTACAGGCTGGCAGGTGTAGGGCTGGGAGGGGCCCCACCCAGGACTAACTGAAAGGATGCTAGGAGGGACCTGTGAGGGGCAGGACAAGGAGGAGCCCCTGGACTTGAGACCTAAAGTCATGGTGATCTGTCTTTCAGGACATAGATCTGATTGACATCCTTTGGCGACAGGATATTGACCTGGGGGCTGGGCGTGAGATTTTTGACTATAGTCATCGCCAGAAGGAACAGGATGTGGATAAGGAACTACAAGATGGAGCGGAGCAGGAGGACACCTGGCCAGGCGAGGGTGCAGAAGCTCTGGCGCGAAACCTGCTAGTGGATGGAGAAACTGGGGAGAGCTTCCCTGCACAGGTACTCCCACCTCTGCCCAGTTCTAGAAACTTCCCCTTAGAGAAGGCAAGTAATGTCTGTGGGATGGGCCTGAATTATATTTTGGGTTGAGGTCTCTAAGTCACAGTGAGTGGGCTGAGGGGCCAGACCTTGGTAACAAACAACACAGCGGAGGCAACACCTGGCAGCTTCCTGCTTGCGTCAGGACTCTTCCACTCTCCCTCTGTTCTTCCTGGAGTTGGGGACCCGGGGCAGCCATTAGCCTGGGAATGGAGGGAGAGTGCAGGCCTGCAACCACGTAGGTCCTCCTTTAGTTTCCCCTCCAAAAGGGTGGGAAAGAGGCTTTGGCCCGCACGCGGCAAAGGCGCAGGTCAGTCAGACTTACAGTTGCTGTTGCCACAGGTGCCTGGTGGGGAGGACCAGAGGGCCCTGTCCTTGGAAGAGTGCCTTAGGCTGCTGGAGGCCACCTGCCCCTTTGGGGAGAATGCTGAGGTGAGCAGGACTCCAGGGAGAACCCACCGAGCCAGCAGGGCAGCCTGCACATGGTGTGTCCCTGCGCGGCTGCCTGAGGGGCCAGCTCTTGCTGTTGGCCTCATCCTAGCTGCTGGGGGTGAATTCAGAGGAAGGAAGAAACAGAACCTCACTGGCAGTCTCTGGGAGGAAAGCAGAAAGTGGTCTTTCCTTCTCTGTTAAAACCTCTGTGTTTTGCCCTAGTTTCCGGCAGACATTTCCAGCATAACAGAAGCCGTGCCTAGTGAGAGTGAGCCCCCAGGTCTTCAAAACAACCTCTTGTCTCCTCTCTTGACGGGGACAGAATCACCCTTTGATTTGGAACAGCAGTGGCAAGATCTCATGTCCATCATGGAAATGCAGGTAGGACTATCAGAGCACAGACCTGTGGGACTGTGTGTGGGTCATCTTAGCACTCAGTTGCTTTTTCATCTCTAGGAAGAGAAAGAGTAACACCTCTCTGTCTGACCCATGGGAAAGTAGGAACCCTGACAGGTAACTGTCCAGCTGTCCTTGGGACAGTGCGGGGTGGAGTCAAAACCCTGGGGCTGAGTCTTCTAAAGCAGGCCTGCCTCCTTGGTATGCCTTCTTCCTTCCGTCAGGCAGATAACCACTTGGCTGGGTGCCTCCAAGGTTTAGCATCAATAAAAGCCAACATTCAGGCAGTGCTTTACAGCCGTTGTCATCGCTTGGCCCTCACAATCATCTAATCAGCCCTTTATTATTTTAAAGTGAAGAAATTGAAGCTCAGAGAGGTTAAGTGACATGCCCATGGTCAAACAGCAAGTGGTGCAGCTAGGTTTTCTAACTTCAAGGCTGGGTGTTCTTTTCACTGGGCTGATTTTGCAGTGAAGAGGCAAGGCAGTCAGAGTTAGGTAGTTTTCTTCCTCTCCCTCCAAGGTGGGGAATCTGGCCAAAGATGACAGGAGCTGGTCAGTCCTGCATTGGGGTGGAGTCAGGAGGAACCCATCTCTGCCAGGCCTAGTGGACCAAGCGGGGCCAGGAGCTGATGCTGTGGGCTCTAGTTTCCAGTCTCTTGCCTCTACAACCGTGGAGCAGTGCCTGTGTAGCGTGCCTGCTAGTGTGAGCACCCCACCACCCCTGGGAGGGAGTCTGCTCCAAGTGAACTATGATGCCTTTCTTCCCTCCCAGGCCATGGAAGTGAACACATCAACAAGTGAGATCTTGTACAATGCCCCTCCTGGAGACCCACTGAGCACCAACTACAGTCTTGCCCCCAACACTCCCATCAATCAGAATGTCAGCCTGCATCAGGCGTCCCTGGGGGGCTGCAGCCAGGACTTCTCACTCTTCAGCCCTGAGGTGGAGAGCCTGCCTGTGGCCGGCAGCTCCACGCTGCTCCCGCTGGCCCCCAGCAATTCCACCAGCCTCAACTCCACCTTTGGTTCCACCAACCTGGCAGGGCTCTTCTTTCCGCCCCAGCTCAATGGCACAGCCAATGACACAGCAGGCCCTGAGCTGCCTGACCCGCTGGGGGGTCTGCTAGACGAAGCCATGCTGGATGAGATCAGCCTGATGGACCTGGCCATTGAAGAAGGCTTCAACCCCGTGCAGGCCTCCCAGCTCGAAGAGGAATTTGACTCTGACTCAGGCCTCTCCTTGGACTCCAGCCATAGCCCTTCCTCCCTGAGCAGCCCTGAAGGCAGCTCTTCTTCCTCCTCCTCCTCCTCCTCCTCTTCCTCTTCCTCCTCCTCCTCTGCTTCTTCCTCAGCCTCTTCCTCCTTTTCTGAGGAAGGCGCCGTTGGCTATAGCTCTGACTCTGAGACCCTGGATCTGGAAGAGGCTGAGGGAGCTGTGGGCTACCAGCCTGAGTATTCCAAGTTCTGCCGCATGAGCTACCAGGATCCGTCTCAGCTCTCCTGCCTGCCCTACTTGGAGCATGTGGGCCACAACCACACGTACAACATGGCGCCCAGTGCCCTCGACTCCGCTGACCTGCCACCACCCAGCACTGTCAAGAAAGGCAGCAAGGAGAAGCAGGCCGACTTCCTAGACAAGCAGATGAGCCGGGATGAGCATCGAGCCCGAGCCATGAAGATCCCCTTCACCAATGACAAAATCATCAACCTGCCTGTGGAGGAGTTCAATGAGTTGTTATCCAAATACCAGCTGAGCGAGGCCCAGCTGAGCCTCATCCGTGACATCCGGCGCCGGGGCAAGAACAAGATGGCGGCGCAGAACTGCCGCAAGCGCAAGCTGGACACCATCCTGAACCTGGAGCGGGATGTGGAGGACCTGCAGCGCGACAAAGCCCGACTGCTGCAGGAGAAGGTGGAGTTCCTCCGGTCCCTGCGGCAGATGAAGCAGAAGGTCCAGAGCCTGTACCAGGAGGTGTTCGGGCGGCTGCGGGATGAGAATGGGCGACCCTACTCACCCAGTCAGTATGCGCTCCAGTATGCCGGGGATGGCAGTGTCCTCCTCATTCCCCGCACCTTGGCCGACCAGCAGGCCCGGCGGCAGGAGAGGAAGCCAAAGGACCGGAGGAAGTGAGCCTGGGGAGGAAGAGGGGTTGACGCTCACCAAGATGGAAACTGGAGAAGGGCTGGGCCTGGACCTGGACCTACAGTGGGGACTTTCATGCCTTCTTATCCAATAGATCTTCTCAGATGGGATGACTGCGGGTCAGTGGACAGGAAGAGGCAGGCGCAGGCGCTGTCTGGCTCAGCTTCCCTCACTGCGGGAGGTGGAAGTGGCCAGACTGTTTGGGTGGACAGGGTCTTCACCCCTACTCCTTTTCTTCGAGGGAAGGGGTGCTGCTGGCATTGCTAGAGGCCAAAAGAGGAAGGAAGGGACTTGTGAGAGGAGAGGAAAGTAGAAGAAAGTCTCATTCCTGGAAGGAAGGAAGGACAGAAGGAAGGAAGGGAAAAACCCCAAAAAAATCAAAGCGGGAAGAAAACCAAAGAGCAGGTTAAGGTTGGCTCTGGCCAGGATTCCAGGCAGCAGGTTTTAGGTGGAAGTAGGTCATTGGTGTGAATAAACCCCACTTCACCCCAGGGAGGGGTGGTGCACTGACAGGGTGGGTTCAGGGAGGGGCTTTGTGAACTCTTTTCTGCTCCTGTGCTTTGGCATCCCTGAAGGGGCGCTCTCGGATATCTCTGTAGTGTTTCAATCCTAGGGGAGCCACTGGGACCCAACACTGACTTGGAGGGTTAGGGTCAAAGGGGAGAGGGAACAGAAAAGGATCATGAGGCCCGTGTTGCAGCAGCCCCAGCACCAAGCATGTCACTCACTGCCCTGCCACTCCATCTCCCTCTGCCCGGTCACCCCTGAGCTGAGGCTCCCCCATCTCCATCAGAGCCTGCATGTGAATGCTGTTCTCTTCCTGCCCGCGTGCCTGCCCTCACTGGCTGCCTGCAGCTCTTCTGCAGCTGGGGTGCTGCCAGTGCCCCCAGTGCTGGGCCTGCCACCTTCCTCTTGTGGGGGCTGCTCTGAGGCAGGGGGCTGATGTGGAGAAGCCAGGCAGTATTCAGCACAACTCTGGGGAGTGACCCTTCCCTCAGGCCTCCCCTCCTAACAACTGGGCTTGTCACTGGAGAAAACAAAAACCACAAAACCCGGCAACAAACAACAAAACTAGTCCTCTTAGAGTTTCTTGCGCTTTGATTTTTTAGGGCTTGAGCCCTGTTTCACTTATAGGGTCTAGAATGCTTGTGTTGAGTAAAAAGGAGATACCCCAATATTCAAAGCTGCTAAATGTTCTCTTTGCCATAAAGACTCCGTGTAACTGTGTGAAACACTTGGGACTTTTCTCCTCTTGTCCTGAGGTCTCCGTCTGCTTTCTTTTTTGGGTTTCTTTCTAGGAGAATGAGAAGTGCATGTAATGGGGACTGAGAGCGCCCCCCTCCCCAGGCTCTAGGCCACAGGCAGCTTCTCCGCACCCCCAGCTTAGTAGGGGCTCCCGGAGGACTGCCTGGGGGAGGCAGAGAGGGGAGTGCCAAGGTGGCCAGATGGTTCCAGGACCACAGTGTCTTTATTTTTAACTGTTTGCCACTGCTGCCCCTACCCCTGCCCGGCTCTGGAGTACTCTCTGCCCCAGACTAGCAGGAGTGAGTTCAGGGGGGGGCGCTGATTCTCCCCGCAGTGTTGGGGGGGGGGGGGGGGCATACCTTCTAACTGAGCAGTAGGGATAGAAGGCACGAGCCTGGGAACTGCTTTTATAAATTATTTTCCTTGTAGATTTTATTTTTAATTTATCTCTGTGACCTGCTAGGGAGAGGAGAGAGAGAGAGAGAGAGAGAGATGCTGTGAGCACATGACAAAATAAAATAAAATAAAATGGATGATTCATTCTGAAGTGCAATTTTTCCCTACTTTTGAATTTAAATTGACTAAAGGAAACAGGCCGCATGAGGGGAGGACCAGCCATTGTGTGGCTAAGGCAGAGCTCATGTGGGAAGGTGGGTGGAGAGCAAGGGAGGTTGACAATGAGGAATTTAGGAAGACAAAAGAAAACTCTTGAATACTGCATTAAGCCTTCCAAGCAGGTGTTCTGTACCTCTCCAGGCTTTGCCAGCTGAATCTTCTCAGGAAGGATTCAGAATCCTGTTTGCACCTCTTTCTCCTAGAGTGGCTGGGCTGGGTGGAGGTGGTGTCACCTGGCCCGGCTCCTTGCCTATCCACCTGCGACAAACCATTTTTAATCCTGACTGTGCTGTTATTTCTCTGGTGGCCCCACCTGCCAAAAGGGTGCTGAGCATTGGAGTGTAGGCACACTGATGGCTGTAATGGTGAAAACCTCAGTAATCAGTGTAACAGAGCAGGGCCACAGAACTAGAGAAGCAGGAAGCTAGACCCGGGTTTGAGGCACTGGAAAACCTCCCCAGCTGAGGTGACTAGCATCTCTTCTCCCTAAGAAGAAGAAAAAAAAAAACCACAAAAACCCCACTTTAATACCAAGCCTTTGAAGACCTGAATGCTTCCAGGTACTGGGTAAACTGGTTGCTGGAACTGTCACATGCCCCTCTTGGAGTAGGTGCTTAGCAAATGCGTGAATTGTAACGAATGCTCACCTGGCAGCTTCTGTCACTGCTGGACAAGGTTTAGGACCAGAGGCTGTGATCCCCGTAACGGAAGCTGTGATAGTGAGCTCCCGTCCGTGTACCACTGGCTCAGCCTCGTCCGTTAATGATGCTACTACCGGTTTATCCTAAGGGGTGGAACACAATTCCAGGAATAATGTTGATTTCTTATTTGTTTTGGTTTACTATGGCTTTTTTTCCCCCATCTCTAGTTGGCAAGGGTTGGTCATATCAAACAAGAGCTCTTTGCTAATTAGGAATTAATGTCTGTAAGCCAGGTAAAATGAAGATTCTTAAAGGAAAAGACTAAAAATTAAGTTTGAAAAACTTTAATTCATGCTGATAAAATACAAATCATAATCAGAAAACTGACAATTCAGAGGAATGTTTTTGTAGCCCTTCTAGAAATGCATATATGTATTTTTGTTTAGTACACAAGTAGGCTGTAACTTTTATCTTGTTTTGCAACTTTTCAAAACAGATTTGAAGACTTTTCAAGAGAAAAATTCCTCTCAGCCTCTTTGCTAGTGTTGCCCCTGGCCTGAGAAAGTATATTTTTGTCACCCCCTCCCCCACGTCCCCTTATGGAGAGATGTGCGGTTGTGTCTAGGATCACAGTGATTGGCTAGGGCTTTGGGCCAAGTTGGTCAGCACTGATGTGGGGCTGACCTCTTTCTGCTGCTGGCAGGTGGAATGGGTGTTCCAGCTTCAAGGCTTTTTCTGGCAGAAAGATGAGGGACTCAAGGCCTATGAAAGAGCTGCTACACCTAAGACAGGAAGTGAGAAGGGGTCCTAGAGTTCAGGGAAATGAGCAGGCCTCAGGCTTAGGTGGGGGTAGAAAGCTGGCTTTATCTTGACTTCAGCAGTCTTAGGCTTCATTCAGACAGATTTTTCTACACATCTTAATTCATGTAAGGAGATGGAAGCAGACTCATCGTTTCGCCCTCTGCCCTGCACAGATCTCACCAATGAAGCTACAGCTATTTCAGTATCAGTAAAAGTGGAAGAAATACATAACTGAGGAGAATAGTGATCTGGAGACATGTTCAGTGTCATCCAGACTTGGCCTCTATGGCTGACTACCAGCCTTTACTAGGGGAAGCTGAATTAGTCAGACAGCTGGGGTTTGAACGGGGAGGTACTCTCCAAGGAACCTGCCCCTCTGGCCACCCTCGTCCCTCAACCCCCAGCTACGCCAGGCCTTGCCGCACTTCAGGTTTGTTTGCCAAATAGCTGGAATGACAAGTGCCTTGCAGGAAAAAGTAACATCCCCACGACCCTCAAGTCTCCTACCTCATCCAGTAGGCAGTGACCTAGACGACAGCTTTAGAAGCTCAGACTAAACATGTAGTTTTTAAGGCACGACCAGCAAGAAGTCCGTTTCCTTACTGATGCTATCCCTGTACAGATGTGGGTCCTAGATGGGTGTCTGCTTCCTTGGAAGTCATTTTCCCAACTAAGTGTAGAAATTCTCTAGCAAAACCCACATGCTTGATTATCATGAGTGGTTAAGCCTTGTTTTCCTACCACTGACCCATCTGGGAAGCGAAATGGACCCACAGATCTTTGACTTGTCATTTTGTCTGTGTACCAAGAATAACCTTTCTTTCACCTTTACTTTCTTCTCCCACAGAGGTCAGCCGTCCTCCTTGCCCCTAGTTCTTCACTTCATAGGGGAGAGTAAGCGTGCGGGACTCTGGGGGTACGTGTGAAACTTAACACCTGATTTGAGTTCTAGTCCTTGTTCTGTCCAGGATTTATCTGAAAGTCCACGTCTGCCTGAATTAGTTGAGAAACAGAATCTAGTGCACAAGTTGTCTCCGGAGGAGTGAGAGTATGAGACCTTGCTAAAGAGGTGTGTTTTCCAGATCAGCTGGATAGAAACGCTCATCTTCCTTTGTGAGTACACAAAAATACCAAGCAAAGTCTTCATGCTGGTTCCTTTCCAGTCTAACTTTAATTGCAGAATGGAGATAGGCTGTACACTATTTGTTATTTCATTCCAGATGCTACTTCAACCAAGGAAACAGAACCTAGTTCTCTTGGGGCGAGGTGGAGGAAAGGAGTCGGTGCTCTGCCTTTTGTTTTAAACACAAATTTTATTAGGCTAACTCAGTTGTCTTAAACCTTCCTATCCTCAGCGAGGGCTTGAAGCAGTAATTGAAACAATGGGCCCACGTCCCATAGCCAGGCCCCAAAGTTGCCTAGCCTGACCCCGAGGTTATGCAAACAGTAAACAGGGCACAATTGGTCAAAGTCAACTAGGATTTAAAAATCCATGTGGGGTAAACAGCCGCTCTGGTACTATCACAAACCAGCATGCAAACCCACAAGGTCATAATGCAGACCCAGACCTGCTGTCGAATACTTTAACACAAGCTATTCAATACAAACAAAAACTACAGAGCCGAAGTGTCGAATTGTCTGCACATATTGTAAACTTAAATGTTTCAGCCTCGCCTCAGAGTTGTGCCACCTCACTGGCCTAAGGGCCAAGTATGCTTTTCATCCCACCAGAATGGTTTTATTTCAGCTTTCAATATTCAGCAGTTTATTCAGAGGAAAGCGCCCAAGGCCAAGGTTGATTACAAGTCATCCATAGAAGAGAGATGAGCACTTTGAACACGTTGGCTAGGAAAGCAGTAACTTTTGAAGAAAACCTCAATGCTGGAGGGGCGAACCAAGGCAATGTGCAGATCAGACAGATGGCTATCTGGGGATCGTAAGCTCCTCTCTCAAACTTCCTCAGCCACACACCAGAACACCAGGATGCCTCTGCCTCCTCGCTCCCTACTGCTAAAAGGCAAGGTGACGCCAAGACTCCTTCCTTTCCCAAGCTGAACGCTGGGCTGGCAGTGCTATTTGTATTTCAAATTCTAGGCGAGGGACAGCACTGAGCCTGCACTTAGTTCAGGCTATCAGCTCTTAAAGGAGAACATCTTCATGAGAAGACCCAACTTGTACATCAGATTAACACTATTACCAATCAGATAACCTGATCAGATTAATTTGATCTCAAACAGAACTCAGGGGCCGGCCCTGTGGCCGAGAGGTCGGGTTCGTACGCTCCACTTTGGCAGCCCGGGGTTTTGCCAGTTGGGATCCTGGAGGCGGACATGGCACCACTCCGGGCCGTGCTGGGGCAGTGTCCCACAGAGCACAGCCAGAGGCACTCACAACTAGAATATACAACTAAGTACTGGGGGACTTTGGGGAGAAGAAGCAAAAAAGATTGGCAACAGATGTTAGTGCAGGTGCAAATCTTTAAAAAAAAAAAAAAAAGAAAACCAGAACTCAGCTCCATACACAGTTCAGGATGTGGAGCCACTGCAGGAAATTTGGATTTCAGAGTTCCAGTTCTACCAAATTATGTTGGAGTAACAATTTCCGCTATCATTTTACCTTCTCTGTGAGGGAAATAATTACTTTATAACAGATTCCCGATGCTACAGGCCACAGACTAGAAAGACGCATTGAGCACATATGGCCAAGGGTTAAAATCAAATTGAGCTGAGCTCAAATGAGTTCTGGAATGTGACTGTATCTGAAAATTACTACTTAAAAATTCAACTATTAAAAATTATTTAAAATTCATAGTCAAAACTTTCAAATGACATTGAAAAGCAGAAACAATTATTCCTGAGCACTGCCAGTTGCTAGAGTGCTTCTGTGGTCATTATAGTAGCCATTTGCTGTACTAACTTGAAATTCATCTGAAGACAGTGGAGGCTGTCTGGCTCTGCCAATGTAAAACATTTCTATGATGATGCAATTTCATTGAAGTCATCCAACAAATGCGTTTTTGCACTGCCTGAAGAAACGCTCTCTGAAGGGCCAGCCTGGTAGTGTAGTGGTTAAGTTTGCACCCTCCACTTCAGCAGCCTGGGGTCACTGGTTCAGATCCCAGGCACAGAACTACACACTGCTCATCAAGCCATGCTGTGGAGGCATCCCACATACAAAACAGAGGAAGACTGGCACAGATGTTCCCTCAGGGCCAATCTTCCTCATCAAAAAAAAAAAAAAAAAAAAAAAAGGAAAGAAAGAAAAAGAGCAAAGCAAAGCAATGCTTTCCAAATACTTTTTGAAGCAGACTTAAGAATTTGCTGTGCCTATGTGTATTTTTTATTTCTAACATTTCTGGATGCATTTGTGGCTTCAACAATCGCTTGAGAAAAATTTATCCTTACACAGAATCTAGAAATGTGAAAAATGGCTTAAAGATAAGAAAATACTGAATATCTATCTTCACTTCAGTTTTCATTGCATGCATTATCCATTTCAATGTCTTCCCTGGGGAGGAATGATATGGTTTTATGAGTTCAGGAATGCCAGAAATGACAATGAAGTAGATTCCAAAGGTTAAGGCTAAACCTGAATAGCAGCCCACGCTGGACACACACCAAGGCTGAAGGCTAATTTCAGTGCATCTGATGATGCAGAACGGAACCGGACGACCTCAGCCCTCCTCAACCCAACTCTGTAAACTAGCTACCAACTGCTCTGCTGCTGCCGACTACGAGGACACACTCGCACCTCTGCACAGAAAGGCCTCCCAGCTCCGCTTTATGTCTTCCCAAACTCCTTAGGCGGCTTTTAGAAAAAAGTATCTACACATCGGTTTACCTGAAACGAATGCTTTGTACTACTGAAGAGAGCTGAACTGTCACAGTGATTTGATCTCAGTGGAAACCTCATTTTCCTGTTTTATAAATGACAAGGGTTTAGTCCCACTTTGGCTGTAGGATTACAGGCAGAAAACGATGTTAAGAAAATGGATGACATTTTAATTCAGGGATCAAACACAGGGCCAATTCCTGAAAATTCTGGAGAAGTTGAATTTATCTAAGGTCACACAAATCTATGAAATACACGAGCCAAGATCTAAACCTAAATCAAAAACCCATGTTTCCAAACATTTCATAGTTTGGAAGTGCTATCAGGTCACAGGGTGCTAAATAAACAAACTTTGAGCAATATGAAGACAGGATGATGTGACAATCTTTACAACCTCTGTAGCAATTATAAATGCTCAAAAACATTTACTAAATTAATACAGTGAGACCACTCAAAGTCCAGGCGCCAGATTTTCAAGCCTACAGTGTTCAAGAAATAAAACCATCCAAGGGTGGAAGTTATGTCCAACAGGCTGAACCTGTAAGGTAATAAAAGGCAAAGAGGGTTTTGGCAAGACTTAATCAAGACAGAAATCAAGGATTATAAATCTATAGTTTTATTAAGACAAAAACTGACAGTGTGGTATGAAGTTTACATCTTAACAAAGTTTTCACAGAAACCTAACACATGCCTAAAAAGATTCACAATGGAGCTCTAGATGCAGTCTAGATGATGCCAAGAACTGACACATCTCATGATTCAAGACAGCGTTTTGGGTATTAGTCAATTCTTATGATTAAAAAATTTTTTTTTGTTTTCTTTTCTTTTGTGTTTTAAAGTAAACCACTGCCCCAGTATGAAAGTCTAATCTTCTCCTGAGACCAGGGCTTTTGAAATCATTCAACTCTTGAAGTAATTCAATGAACTTGTGCTGTCAGTGACTAAACCCTGTCACCAATGGTTTCAGAGTTCAAAGTTCAAAAAACAGAGGCTCCAAGAGTTTTCCACCCTAAGAGCATGGGCCCTTGTCTTCCCCTACTCTCCCACCTCCTATACCTCCCTCTGCCCCTCCCCAAACACCTCAGCCAGTGGCTTGGATGGACGAGCTGATATGTGTAACTTTATAACTGGAAAGAAAGGGTCTTCTCATCAATTTCCAGAATTAGCACCTCTGAGACAGAAGATCTGCCTGTGTATGGGCCCCGATAAAAGACTTGCCCTCCTCAACCAGCTTCCATCTCCAAAACAGCAGCTTTGGTAACGTATTAACTGGCTTAGTCCTTTGTTGGGAACAGCATTAATCTCAGGCAGGGAACACCTTGGCTTCTAAGTTTCAGGCATTCACAGCTTTTAAACAGTCTCTCACAGTCCTCATTCAGGTTGCCAATGACATTTTTTGAAAAGATAAAATATTCTGGACACAGAACCAAATCATTAGTTGTTTGTTCTTTCCATTGTTTCACCATTTCCCCAATCAGGCCCCAAATTTTAACAAAAATGATCCTACTCATCTCCCTTCTTTCCCACCCCATCCCTCCCACCCCCAAATAATACACCAGTAATAGCCAAAAACTACACACATGCTACGCTGTAAAAATGCAGAGTTAACACTATTGGGAAGAAGGCTGTGGGTTGTGGAGATGCTCTTTGAAGATCTACAGTATCTTTCTGCTCTCCCACACACCCATTCTGCAAGTTCTGTCCTTCATGGAAGGGCCTCTGCTTTTCTCAGCAAAGTGCAGAATGGGCTGCCTTGAAACACTTCTCCTCCTTCCCCTCCACTGGGATGGGTGTGCAAACTATACAGCATGGAACGGCTTTAAAGCACTTGGGCTGCTGTGGGGCACAGAAATTATACTGGCTCTTCAAAGGACATCTTCTCAAGCCACCTCTATGGTGTCAAGACAAGTAGAACTCCTTCCCTTTCCACTTGAAACCCACAGTCAGATCGACAGGGGCTGGAACTCAGGAGAGTTAATTCTTGTCATCTTTTTTGTCATCATCCTCCGAGGGGTAGGAATGCCACGTCAGCCTTTCCTCATAGAAGGATATGACAACCTGTGGGCACTTGACATTGGCTTCCTTGGCAGGGACCAGGTCAGCCTCATCAGAGTTTTTCCTGCAGAACAAAGCACAGAGAGACTTTGAGACCAGGTGCTGGTGGTCTCCTAACGTGGATCACCCAAGGGATAGGGCTTTAAGAACATTAATTCCAGAAGAGTAGGCTAGGAAGGGGGACAACATGACCCAAGCAGTATTTACTGGCAGCTCTTAGTCAAGTGACATCCTTGGAGACCTCTCCTGTTGAACATTCCCTCTGGGTATCTTTGTCAAAAAACCTAGATCACCTAACTCAATCTATCACATCTGAACCTCTGGGAAATGTCAAAAAAAAAAAAAAAAAGCATGACTCTCAGATTCTCTGAAGGAAGAGAGGCTACCACACTCTTCCAAAAGCCATGCCCCAGCTGCTAAGAGCCCGTGGAGAGATCCTGGCTTTGTAATAGGATGTAATACCATGTTGGATAATAAGATTTAATACCAATCTGGCATTGGTCAGAGCCGATGCAGGTGGACTCTTTCTTGCTGACTCATAATTACACCGTTTAACATTACCAAATGCCATTCACACAGATCTATGCCACAACTCTCAAGTGCTTTGAAAGGGTGCTTCAACACTGAGAGGCAGAAAATCAAAGGCCTGTTACATAATTCTCTGTATTTTCCTTAATTTTAAAACGTTCTCAAAATTTGAAAATCACATACATATTATAAGGGACTTAGGAGTAAGCTTTATCTTCAGGTCATTAGGAATGTCCCAGAAGGGAGCAGTAGCACAGGGCAGGTAGCAGGTATATGACGGGATCTCTAATGGGGCACCACCCAAAACTTCCAGAACCCCAGTAACAAGTAAACCAAAGCCATCCAGCCCCAGGGAACTGGAGAAGAGGAAGCCGGTGAGGGGTGTTTCTGAACAATGGACTCAAGAGAATGGGAGGAAAAAGGGGCATAACAGTAAGGGAACTTGAAGCAGGCTGCCCCTTGTTGACAATTCAATACCACCCAGAGCTAAGTTTAGTCATTCCACTACATAGAAACATTTGCTATTTTTGGAAATGCACAAGTATCTCCATTCTCCAGGAAAATCACTTTAAAATGAACTTGTTTTCTTATAATCAACATCCAGTCTTATCTTAACCTGTAGAGTCACACTCTGCTATAATCTTTACACACAGCAGTGAGTCAATCAAAGGACTACAATCTTAAGCAATATGGAGATATTCATGTAACTCTAACTGGTGGGGCACATGTGCAGACAGAGACAGTGTGTTCTAGTCGGACAGAATAACTCCTGCTGTCAGTGCCTTTCCCCTATATGCAGCACCTTAAAAATGAACTTGTCTCTGACAGGCTAGCAATAAACCAGTTAAAAGGAGGTCAGATTCAGTAAACACCGAGGGAATAGGAAGAAAACAGAGGTATAGCTAGTTGTGACTTAGGCCTCTCCAGCTACCTTCTCAAGGAGAGGACTTAGTACAGATACGGGTTTCAGAGAGGGTTCTAGACTGACTAAAGGAAAAAGCCTCTAGAATGCTGCCTTCAGTGGCAAGGGCTTAGAATTATTCACTCAATTTACATTTTAAGGACAATGATTGAGATCCACTTGCAGGAAAAAAAGGTACAAGCATTTCAACAAGCAAGAAAAAGGGAAGAAAGCCTTCTTTTTGGACAGAGAGCAGGGAAATTATAGAGAATTTCTGTTTAATTACAGTTCTTAAGAGTCTCATGACAACCGCTTTCATTACGCTGTTCATAGAGTATTACTACCACTGGTATTTATACTTACAATGGAAAAAAGTAGGCTTGCTCTATGCTCAGTGTAGTAAAAGGGCCTTGCTGACCCCTGCTGGCTGATCCTGGAATTGTAGAATCTGCACAAATTGGAAAGGATCTAACAATCAAGGACAAAGGAAGACCTACCGAAATTCTATTTCCTAACCCAGAGCCGTTAAGAGAATTTCTGGTCCTAGAGACAGCCCAATCTGAAGGAGGTGGTAGAAGGGGAGGGCGGTTCAATCACATTTCATATTTTGTCACTTCATTTACAGAAATGAAATGCGACTCCTCCCCATACCCTCTCCACTCTATAGATTTTCTCCCACCTCCTAAAAAAATGGGCAAAGATCTGAGAATCCTAAGGGCCCCTACCTGTAACACATGAGTCCAGGTTGGCAGTCAGGCCGAGTCACTATCGAAGGACTATGCCATCTTAAAGATTTCACACCTGGGCGACTGGAAATTTCGAAGATCCAGCTCTTTTCCTCTGGCATGGAACAGATGGGGAGAAGAACAAAACAACCACACAGAGCCACTGGCTGACTCACCATTTCATCAGGAACATGAGTTCTCCGCTGGAGTCTGTAGCTCCAATAATCCGCTCTGGCTCCAAACCCCGGGCGAAGCCGCGTGGCTTTTCTGACTGTAAAAATGAGATGGAAGGAACAATTTTAACTACATGGGACTGTTATCCAGACTGGAGTTCCTCCTGCTTCTCTGATTAATGTGATCAAACTCTTTCGCCAGTATTTCACCAACTCCTTGGCTCTAAGTCACAGGCATTTTACAATCTTTCTGAGTGATTATTCCATCAAGGTCCGAAGTGTTTGGGGTTCCCCCTATGTAAAAAGGGACATACATCTCAAGCAAAATAAATGCTCACAACTGTTTCTTCACTCTCATGAGACAACTTGGTTTAAGGTATTGAATAGATTAAAACAGCTACCTCCAACCTGTAATGATGACAACACTGAAAGCTGTCTACGCAGAGGAATGAATTCACTTGCACTTACTGTTTCTGAACCTCGGATAAAATAAGAGTAGATTATGTGACTTCACGGGAGCGAGCCCCCAAACACTGTGTAAACATTAGCCTATCTAAGATTCCAGAAGGACTGAGAGACAGCTACCGAGGTCCAAGCAGCTGCAGAACAGCAATGCTTAAATTATCTGGCTTTGCAGCTTCGCTGACAAGTCTGAACTCCGGGCTGGTAACCATGTTTACTTCTGGCCTCACCTCTTCCTTCTTCTTCTTTGGCTTGCTCTCCTCTCCCTTATCTTCAGAATCAGAGTCAGCTTTGCGCTTGCCTCCCTCTGATTTATCTGTCTCATGCGCTGTTTTCTGTGACTGTAGAAACTCGGCAATGAGGTCGGGGCAATCTAGGTTCTCTTCTGGCTCCCATGTGTTGTCCTCACTGAAACCAGAGGGCACAGCGAGTCACACTTTCCACTCAAAGTCAGCATACTCATACTAAGAGAAGCACAGGAGGACAAGAGCCGGTGTTCTCGGGAACAGAGGAGTTAAGGATAATAAGTAATTAGACTTTGTCAAAGACCAAGAACTCTACAAAACTGAAACTTCCTGGGGGGCTGTGGGAGGCTTTTTAGTAGAAATTGAAAGCTTAGAAACTTGCCTCCTTTAAAGGAAAATTACTTTCTCTTTGCAAACCTGGGTCAGTCTAAAGCCACACACAAAAACTGCTCCTCAGAAATCACTGTCTTGCATCAGGGCACTCTGTACCTGTAGATCATTTTCCTAATTCAACCATAAGCCCTGAAGGCCAGGCTTGAGTCACACCATGCTCGTCACTCACCCTGGGCCTTGCACATCACTAGACTCCAGAGAAACAGTGCGTGAGCAGACGAACGGATTTAGCCGAGTCAATGAAACTTACTCGGAGAAGCCCTTCCACTTCAGGAGGTACTCCACTTTGCCCTTCACCACTCGACGGTCGAGAACTTTCTCCACCACATATTCCTCTTCCTCCTCTTCTAGCACCTCCTCCACTTTCTTCTTGTTTTGTTTTTTCCCCATAGTGCCCGCCAGCTTTCTGGAATAAAGGGTGACGCTGCTAAAATGATAAAGGAAATAAAAAGGACATTAGGGCACACTCTTCTTGGTTAGGGGAGTATTTGGATGTTAAGAAAACCAGGGACAACACTGATGACTTTAATGGTGTATGCTGCTTCTATGAAGTGTCATGCCTGCTTAGCCTCCACACACAAGCCAGAAAGTTAGTTCATAAAACAGCCTCAACTAATCTCAGAGCCAAACCTCTTTGTTCTTGCATATCCACTGAAAATTTTTATATCCATTCTGAATTTAAAAAGTTCCTAACACCCTTTTTACTGTGAAGCATGGTATCTAAAATATTATATTAAATTGAAAGAAAAGCACTCCTCCTACAAAATAATGTCAATATATCAAACTTCTATACATATAACCCTTTGATCTATACTTTCTCCTATTCTCTGAATGTTTACCATTTCAGCACAGTCCTGGACTTAAATTTCTACTGTGGGAAACAGCTTGTCCTATTTATTAAACATCCAGTTTCTTTTTCCCTTTTGTATATGCATATATAATACAATCTATTCTTCTGGCATTGTTAAAATAACCTCTTTTGAGTCCCCTTAAGGTTCTTTATATAGTCTTTTCTAAATGCCACCATTAATTTACAATCTGCAAGTTTCTCGTTAACTTCTTATGCTACTTAGTTTATTTCTAAGGCTGAGGAAGATTCATTAAAAATGCCAGAATGACTATGAAATTCTCTAAACTGGAGCACTGCAATAATCTGAAAAATGAGTGGGGGAAAAGGGTAGCTATCACAGATAACAGAACTTGAGTTTATTCTTTTGTAAAATACACCCCCAGGCTGCGTAGCCTCTAAGGGTTTTTCCAGTGCTAAAATTCTAGTCCCCTAGAAATCTATTTTCTTTAGTCCTTCACACAATTCTTCTGACTGCTGGAAGCCTTAGGATTACCTACCAATTTGTGTCAGGAGGTGGCGCCATAAGATATCAGTACAACAAAACTGATCTACAAAACTGGCCAAAACCTACAAATTGATGGATCATAGTTGCCCAGAATGAGACACAAAGAACAAGAAAGTTGCCATGTCTGAATTTAAGACAATGTCACTTTGGGGTTAGACTGGTTGTTCTTAGCATCCTTGGGAAAAGGATTCTTACTTTGCATTAAGTAGAAACTCTTATAAATACTTTAAAACTGACATATATAGATAGAATGTACTCTAGAAAGAGTCCAGCTATAGACTATACGAAATATAACAAACTGATTAAAGTCAGGATCATCATTATGAATCAGTTATATTATCTACAGATGCTTAGGTTTATACTTCGAGATAGTCCCGTGTGTGTGCATTTATGAGGAATGCTGACTTACTGAAACCACAAACATTTGTTTGGCTACTAGAAAATTCTAGACAATACTGGAGATTCAAGACAGTAAGGAATTGTCCCTGCCTTCCTGAAGCTTAACGTCTGGTAATAAAAAAAATAACTAGTAAAAAAAAAAGCAAAAAACCAAAAACGTAGATGCCTCTTCCACTAAAGGTATTCTATACTTCTGCAGAGCGACATGAAAATGTTTTCTGGGGCGCTTTTAGTCTGGCCCAAGGCAACACTCAAGGCCCCTGTCCACACAGTTCAGGGAACCTCTCTGCGCTAAGATGTATCTTTCCAACACTCTTCCTCTCTATTTACATACTGAAGACTAGGCTTTCCTTCTCTCTCCAATCTTTCTTTTAGAGAAAGTGCCACATGTGTCTTCCTTTCCTTCTGTTACTGCTGAACAGACTCATCAGTGGATCAAATGTAACCCTTGGCTAATTCTCTGCTGGCTTCATTGTGCCTCTGATTCAGAGGCTAGGCTTCTTTCTGGAGGGAGATGCCTTCAAGTTTTCAGAATTCTGATTGCCATGTGACAAGTGTTCTTTCATGAGGAAAGAAAAATCTAATTTTCCTTTTGGATAAATGCACTAGTTTTTTCCCCAAGAACAAGTGCTACTCCTTGCTTGCTTCCTTTCACCGTCGGTTGAAGTGGTAGCAAGATTTATCCTCAGTCTTTTGCTCACATGCAGAGAAGAATAAACTGACCATCACCTTTAGATGACAAAAGCTCCCCTACCACGAATCCCTACATTCATTTGGATTTGGGAATTGGAACATGCTCCCTTTCTCAAAAGATGGACAGGAAACAATGGGTTACAGACAATCCAAAAAACAGTAACTGTCCCCTAATAATCCCTCTTCCAAGTAATTAAATTTAAGAAGGGGAAGGAAAGGCATTTTATCACATGGCTTCACAATTCAGTGCTATTTAAGGCTCTGTGTTTTCGACATGAATAGCCATATTTGGCTTATTCACAAAAAGAAACAGCACTGCTTACTGCCCATCTAGTCCTGCTACTATGAACCAAAAGGGTCAGGAGAGCTTCTGGCTCATCTCCAGCTACTGTGGCCTCGCCTCCCCTCCCTTTATCATTAGCATGGTCCCAAGGGAGGAAGAGTCAGCATACAATAAGAATCTAATCCTTTAGGTTAGGGAAAGAAAATCCCCACAATGGGGGAAATCTAAAGTAAGACTTCTTGATTTTCGTCTTACTCACTTAACTCATTGTCCTAAGAGCAATTCAAGTAAGAAGAGAAGAATGTAGAAAATAGACTTCTGCTTCTCTCTCAGCTTTCTTATCTGGCTCATCCCAGCATCTACCTCCAGAGACTGGATTCTTTATATTGGAGATTCTCAGCCAGGCTTCCCAGTATGAGTTTTTTCCTTATTATTTTCTTAGTTCTCTAGGGTCCTGAATAAGCTGTCAAAATCAGTAAAGAAGTGGATTAAATATGCAATCCACTCTTCCTATAGAATCTAACACCTTCAGAGGAGCCAAGAGCCTCCTTAAATATTATGCTGGGCCAATTATTCTCATATAGTTTCCGAAAGGACTATTTCAAGAGAAACTCCCCTCTCCCTCAATACGGCAGTCTCCCAACACCAGCACAGACATCTAGATGGAGGGCTCTCAATTGGAATTGCTTGGCAAGGAAATTTCAAAGTAACTCAGATCCGTGTAAGTAGCACAAGAGAAAAACACCTTTAGTCAACGTTACTTGCCACTCCTAAGCATCCTGGTAACCAAATTATGGCATCAAAAGTACCATAATCATTGAACAAAGGGTCAAAATACGTGATAGAACACCACAAGAGGTATACACAAGGGCAAATAGTTCTAGATTAACTCAGAAATCAAATCTTAATCATTGGACAAGACTTCTTAAGGCTTATCATGATGTTGCAGACAAAAAATCTTGAGTTAAGTAAGCTCCTATAACTTTTACCTAAATGTTTACCGGGTGTGCAACATTTTAAGATGCCTAGAGAAATAATACTTTACATTTGTATTGCACTTGACAAAGTGCTACCACATTATCTCATTTGATCCTTGAAACCATCTTGTGAAACAAACCACTCAGATGTCATCGCCACCTCAGAGATAGATAACATAACAGACTGATAAGAGGTAACGGATTTACATAAGATAAAATCACCTCCAGTCACACAATTAGCAAAGAGCACAGCGCTTCAGTCAGTACATTTCCTAGCAAGGCTGGGCTGGCAGTCCTGCTGCACACACAACCAGGAGCTAGCTCCCCACCTACAAGGACACTTCCATCCAGCCGGTACAAGGAACGGACAAGCAAATCTCTTGAGATGGATCCTCCCTACCATTTGTCATCAGCAAATAAGGAAGTGACCGATAATGATCTTCTTTTGGAAAAGACCTTGGAACATACGGCTTTTAAAAAACCACTAATTTTTAATTGGTTACTGGAATACGAAGGTATTGTTAATTAAATCAGCAGGCATTAACAAAGCTTTGATTTTTAGTGCCCCAGCACTCTTCTGAGTCTTTTAAATTGAGAAATGCTAGAGGGTGCAGAATTTTTGAAGTTAAACACGTAGCAAGTAGGCTGGAGAAATAACTGAGAAAATGCCAATTTTAAGAAACCAAAAGTCATCTACAGTGTCCCAATGAATCCAGGAATAGTGTAAATCTGAAGCAAGAGTCATGACCTCAGAGCTCTGTTAAGAGAGAAAAAGGGCACTGTTGCGATTCTCCTCACTCTCACCACTCCTGCAGTTAGTGAGGAGCTGGAAAACGGAAAGGAGGAACAGTGCTGTCTGAAGGCAGAGATGCTGCCTGAAGGCAGAGGCAGGAAAAGATCAGATACAAGATTAGGCATCTTGTTTGGAGTAGTTCGTACTAGGAAAGGGGACAAGAAGGATCTGAGAAGACAATGTGGGCACAGTCTTTGGCTGCCATCACATACATGAAATATAAAGGGCTACCCCAGGAACTTCATACTGATTTCTCACCTGCTTGAAAAACCGAATTCCAGATGTGAGCACAAGGTAACACCTACAGGCCTCTGACACCAAACCAGTAGGGCTTTTAGCTAAATGCTAAGTTAAAACATTTAGATTGTTGATCTAGTGAGGTGACCATCTTTACTAAGAAATACTTCACATGAAAGCAGACCCTGAGCAGAGAACGTTTACCTACATGAGAATCAGAAAGTAGGGGGGTATGTGTTTATGATTTTAAAAAAATATTTCGGGGGCCGGCCTGGTGGCGCAGCAGTTAAGTGCGCAAGTTCTGCTTCAGCGGCCTGGGGTTCACCGGTTCGGATCCCGGGTGTGGACATGGCACCGCTTGGCAAACCATGCTGTGGTAGGCGTCCCACATATAAAGAAGAGGAAGATGGACACAGATGTGCGCTCAGGGCCAGTCTTCCTCGGCAAAAAGAGGAGGACTGGCAGAAGATGTTAGCTCAGGGCTAATCTTCCTCAAAATAAATAAATAAATAAATAACAAAAAAAAATTTGTTTTTCTAATTGTACTATAATACATGTATTGACATTCAATTACAAAAATACTTGATGTAGGAAATCAAAGTTCCCTGGCCCCAAACCTATCAAAGCCTGTTTTTGTTCTTCTATACATAAACTAATGCAGATAAAAATATGCGAAAACAGAGACAGTAATTCTACAGCTTGCCTTCGTATATAATGTATCTTTGACATTGTTCCATAAAGATCTCCACTCCTTTTTTTTGGTGAGGAACATTGGCCCTGAGCTAACATCTGTGCCAATCCTCCTCTATTTTATATGTGGGACGCTGCCTCAGTGTGCCCTGATGAGGGGTGTGCAGGTTGGTGCACAGGATCTGAACCCGTGAACCCCAGGCTACAGAAGCAGAGCACGCAAACTTAACCAGTACGCCAACCCGGCTGGCCCCAAAGACCTACATTCTTAACAGCTGCATAGTATTTCATATTGTACGGACACACCATACTCTAACCACTCACCTAGGGCTGAAAATTTGGGTTGTTTCCAATTTTTTATTACTGCAAACAATGTTGCTTTGACCATGGCTTCTGCACCTCTAAAAACTCCTTAGGTGATCTGATGCATATCCTTGGATAAAAGTTATTGCTATAAAGGGACTGGCAGAAACTTCATTCCTCAGGTGAAACTGCAGTGCAGACATAAATCAATTCTCATAGTTAGCTAGAAGGCAGGTGAACATTTTACTTTCTCCGTAAAATTTATAATAAGGCTGGAGCAATAAGAAAATGACCAATGTTTTTGAAAACACCCCTCGACACCACATTCGACATCATTCAATCCAGCCCTTTTCTGTATTAGCAATGAAATCAGAGGAGCGCTGCTGCAAGGGTCCTCACAGTTCCTTCCTCTCACCAGGAGAAAGATGGCATGAGCTCCAAAAGCGGGACATCTTCCCCTCCATCCCTGACCCCTCAAAACCACCTTACGCCTCTAGGCAGCTATATATATTTACTGCCTAACTCACTTTCCTCATCTGTAAAATAGGTATAACAACCCTGATGGGATCCCTGTGAGGTGAGCTTTTATGACCCGTGGCATTAATTATCTATTTATATATTTGCATACATGTCCTACTCTGAAACCCAGTGCATTAAGAATTCAATGAGAAAACACCATTTCTGTCCTTTGTATATGGCTAAAATTCACGGCTAGGTTTTTCACAAAGCAGCGCAGCTCCAGGATGCACTCAAGGACTCAGCTCTGGCTACTATGAACGAACCAATAATTATAAGATCTCATTTCTGGAACACCGAGACAGAAGAGCTGCCAGAAACTGGGAAATCACATTTCATATACCTAAAGGGTAGGAATTTCTTGTGCTCTTCCTCTTATCTGGCCCACACAGGAAAACAAAGTAACAAAGCTCTTGTAGTAAATGATAAAGGAATATATCTTCCTATGAAAACAGATAAGATAGGTGAGAAAAAGGAAGCAAATTCTGGATCCAAACAATGGAAAACTTCAGCACAATAACTTACTTGTAAAAAGAATTTTAAGATTTCTTAAGACCTATGTAAATCACCAAAAATCAGATTGGATGACCCACCCAGTTAAAGTTCTCTAACAAACTTCAGAAGTTGTGATTTCAGGCTCAGATTTTATATGTACACTTTTTAAAAAAGGGTATCATTCAATTAAATTAACAATGGTCTTTCTAAGAATTCACATAGCTTATACTGAGTTCAAGACAAAAATACAATCATCCTTGATTTCTCTCCACTCATCCTCCATATCCAGTCTCTTATTAAACTCTGCTGATTTTATATCTTAAGTATCTTTCAAGTCACACCTTTTCCTAGCCCCCACCCCACCCCCCCATCCTATTCTAAGCCACCATCACCTCTTGCCTGGATAACTCCTAACCCAATTCATTCTCAACACTAGCCACTGGTTTAAAAGTGCAGATCTCGGGCTGGCCCGGTGGTGCAGTGGTTAAGTGCACACGTTCCACTTCGGCAGCCCGAAGTTCACAGGCCCGAATCCTGGGTGGGGACATGGCACCACTTGGCAAGCCATGCTGTGGTAGGCGTCCCACCTATAAAGTAGGGGAAGATGGGCATGGATATTAGCTCAACACCAGTCTTTCTCAGCAAAAAGAGGAGGATCGGCAGATGTTAGCTTAGGGCTAATCTTCCTCAAAAAAAAAAAAAGTGCAGATCTCTTCATAACGTTATCGATGGCATTTGAGCTGGAGACCACTGCACCTAGCTATCAATCACAATCACCTTGCTCTTTGCCCCATTCTTCACTTCACCAATTCCTATTGCCAATACGTCAGCATCAGAAACTTCCCTGAAGCCCCACAGTAAATTTAGGTTAACTCTTCCTATGAGCATGCTCCTACATTGTTTATTTGTTTACCAATTATCTATTGGGCATCTCTTATGTGTGAGGTGTTAGAAAAATGGGGTGAACACGACAGACAAAATCCCTGGTCTCTGAAGAGTTTATACTCTAATGTGGACAAGTGAGTGAGCATGAGTGGGAGTGTGTGCAGACATGCATGTGCAGAGCAGGGCACAGACAATAAGCCAGAAAATATTGGTGAAAGTGCTGCAAAGACAATATCTTTAAGCAACATTTAAACAGAAGCCTGAATGACAAGAAGATAATTCAGCAAAAATCAGAAAAACACACCTTGTTTAGGGAATAGCTGGTTCAAAGTCCTAAGGTGAGAAGAGCTTGTTTTATCTAAAGGAACAGATGATAATTACTGTGCATATCGCTCCCCACTTCATTCCTTCTTTCATCTAGCTGTTTTTTCCATTCTTTGTTTTCCTTTCCCCTCTTTTGCCTCTAGCTTAGGTTTAAGACCTAGTCAATTAATAGGTAGAAAAGTTTATAACTACAGCTCTGCTAGCTTTTAATACCTTCTATTGATTAAAAACCCAAATGAAATCAATAGGCATTTACTAAGAGCCTGGGTGGCATACGTACAGGGTGCCCCTGGCTAAAGCACTCCACATTGCAGGAACCCCCACCCCCTGCCCGCCCCCGACCCAGGCAAATGGAGCTGTTTGGTCCGGGCTGGCGGGACATGCAGACACCAAGAAGTAAAGGCTTCTGAGAATCCATTAAGAGTAAGAACTAACATTTACTGAAAACTTTCAAACTTAATGCATAAAAAGGCACTTAATTCAATCCTCACAACTCTATTAAGCCCATTTCAAGAATGAGGAAACTAAGGCTTACTGAAGTAAAGAAAATTTCCCAAAGTCCCCCAACAGTAAGACACAGAGCCAGGCCTGAAAGATAAAGACATACAAAAAGGTAAACAATGCAAATTGAAGTTCATGTCAACAGAAGAAATGACAAGAGTATGTAATAATTAGTAAAAGAAATAAAAGCAATAATAAGTAGTCACAAAAGCACTACAGGGGTTCAGAGGAATAAATGGCTAGGGTGATTAGGAAAAGTTTTGCGAAGTTGGGATGGAAGCCAGGCTCCCACAGCAATTGAAAAGGTGGATTGAAGGAGGGCAATTTGACCAAGAAACCGAGCAAAAACAATGAGGCGCCTCTGAGACACACAGCGGCCTCTGAGACACACAGCGCGTAAAGCAGCCTGGGCGGGAGGACACTGAATAGGAAAGCAGTAGGCTGCTGCTAAAACCTTTTCTGCAAGGTCTCCTCCCCCTTAAAACAAAGGCCACATTCCTCAGAGAAACACCTAACACCCTTTGGTGCCAATCATTCCACTCCTCCTTCCCTCACAAAACCTGTACTCCTGCCAAAAGCAAAAACTAGAAGCTGAAGACATCCTGCACACATGGCTTTGCTCATGATAAACAGGTGTGCTCCTGTCGAAGCCCCGCAGTCAAATCCCACCCATCCTTCAACGCCAACCCCAATGCTACTTCTTCCACGAAGCCAAATACTACTTCTCTTCTCTTTTTGATTGGATCCCAAAGAATTCTGTTTCTTTTTACTTAGATACTCAGTGAAAGGCAGCTCTGGGCCCCGTGTAGGAAGCTGAAGCCTATGTGGGCAATAAGGGTGGATGATGGCTCTGCCTCAGATAACCAGGGAACAGATGCCCAAAGCTGCCAGCTTTTGAGAAAATGGTCAGCAAGACGAATCTGATCTACAAGCCCTAAATGGAAAACAAGGAAGACGGACCTTTGCTGAGCATGAGCAACCGCATGAACCGTCGTCACAGGCAGGTGACGGCACGTGCCGTACAGCCAGTTTGCAGTCCTCCTCACCCATGTTTCTAAACTGCTTTAGTCTGTGAGCTGTGGCTGTTTGTGAGGCAAATGCTTTCCAGATGGAAAACTTTACTGAGCAGCAAACAAGAACTTGTGCCACATACCCTGTGAGCAGGAGTTTCATTTTTAAAGGAATCCCTGCTCTCAAATTCCAGGATCTAGGACTAGAATACTGGTGTGTGAATAAAATTATAATCTTATCTGAGCTGTCCAGAAACTTGGCTAACCCCCTTTCAGTATGCTGATGTGGATGAAACTACAGATAGAGCTTTGAGTTGCAAGGCCACAGGGATTGCAAATATCAGTAGGACACAGTGATACCTGAAGCAAATCTTTTAGTTTAAGATGAAATAAAAATGATTAGAAAGCCAAACCAGAATTATGACTAAGTTGGAATTAAAAGCAGAGACTGAAGCATTCACAGATAACAAAACACACCCCCAGATTTCTGACCAGATTACTGGCACTAACCTCTCAAATACCATAGCTATTAGGCCCTCAATGTGTTAGCTATTATTTAAGAGAAAGGCACAATTTCACAGACAAATTAGGTTGCCCCCTTTTCTTCAGCAAATCATAAAAACTAAAGGCAGGAAAGATTTAACACCCAAGTTATTTGATTCAAATACTGACAGGATCTGAAGTTTGTCCATATTTGAATACAGTAATGTGCCACATAACAATGTTTTGGTCAATGACAAACTGCATATATGACACTGGTCCCAAAGATTAGTACCATACAGCCTTAAGCTATACCATCTAGGTTTCTGTAAGTATACTCCATGATGTTGGCACAAAGACGAAATTGGCTAACGACACATTTCTGAGAAGGGATAAGCGACACATGACTGTAACTTCTACTCAAGGACACAGAAGATTTTTCCAACATACTTTTAAAATAGAAAATACTCAAACTACATAGCTTGTTGTTGAAACCCAGAAGCTGGGGCCTCTCCTAGTCCTTGCCCAAGGTATTTAAAATTGTCACTTGCACAATCTGCATACCTGTTCTGTATTTAATACCAAGGTGAGTATAATAAAAACTGAGGCTAAACCAAGCATACCAAGGGAAAGGGCTCTACTCTGCGAAGTCAGAGATCAAAGACAGGCAAACTGATCACATAAATGTACCATAATTCATCCTGCTAACACATGGAATTCTTTTTTCTTTTTTTTTTTTTTAAGATTGGCACCTGAGCGAACGACTGTTGCCAATCTTCCTTTTTTTTCCCTTTTTCTCCCCAAATCCTCCCAGTACACAGTTGCATATTCTAGTTGTGCGTCCCTCTAGTTGTGCTGTATGGGACGCCACCTCAACGTGGCCTAATGAGCGGTGCCACATCTGCGCCCAGGATCCGAACCTGCAAAACCCTGGGCTGCCGAAGCAGTGCAAGTGAACTTGGGGCCGGCCCCCATGGAATTCTTAGAAAGGATCTCAAAGCCCTATCCATTTATTCAACAATTTGAACAGCCTACTACGTGCCAGACACTTGGATGAACAAGAGGTATGAACCCATCTTATTGAGCTCATACACTAGCCATTAGCACTTTATTCGAAAAACTCTTCAGAGAAATAATCTACGAAGAGAAAATCTTTCAAGTCTAATGCAAAATCTATTATTACTACCAGAGATAAGATATGAAAAAGGGAGATTTTGATGGATAAACTACTAGAAAATGACAAAAATGCATCAATCCTCTTTTTAAATGGTGTAAACTCAAAAAGAAACATTTTCCTACTGTCTAAAATGGGCACCAGAAGATATAACGGTTGCTTCTTTCCTTAGATGGTTAGAAAATTAGTAGTAGCTTGTAGTCACAAACCCAGAAGGCGAGGGTATTTGGTCTCCTTTAATCAAGAAGCTAGAAGCACCAGGCTACACACTATTTACATTTTTAATGAAAAACAATTTAGGCAACAGCAGCCAATAAAGAAAAACGGCACCACAGGGGAAATTGGAAATGACTAAAGATCCTGACCTACCCCAATGCTTTATTAAGGTGTGATCGGTTCCAACAAGGTGCCTTTCAATGATACCACTTTCCATATACATGTCTAAGCGATTAGGAAAAACAAAGGCACTAATTTCCCATGCACGATGTCTTCATGCATGCATCTATTCCAAAACCTTGGACCTTTTCGAACTATTCCAAACTGCTGACATGATTCTTCATACAACTGAGGATGACATCTTATCCTTGGCCAGAGGTTCTAGTAAAACTGATCTTTTTGTAAACTCCACCTCAATTGAGTTAAACCAATACATGTCTGACTATAACACCAATCCACGAAAAACCTTCATCTGAAGCTTTGAAAAGGAGGTAAAATATTGCTCACTTTGTATTCAAATTTTCCAACAAGAAAGCCTGGCTAAAACACACAAAAGCCTAAGAAAAAAAAAAAATCTCACGAACTTCTTTGTCTCCCAATTTCCGACACCATCGCACAATGTCTCACTAACTTCATTCCTTAAATATTAATTCACCTACACCTTTCTACAATTTCACTGCCCTTTGCGACCAGTAACAATCCCAGACCAAAACTTAAGGAATTAATTCTGAATCAAAGCGAGAGCTGCACGGACTTTTAAACTCCCTACAGGAATCACGGAGTGAAGGCAGTACAAAACCTGGAAAAAGGAAGAAAGCGCGTTCCATCCTTTCTTCGCACATCGATCTTACAGCTCCCCACCCAGTAAGGACGCATCAGGATGCAAAGGCGGCCAGTTTTCCCCTCTTCACGCCTTACAAATACTCTCGGGACCTCCGCCCTACTTATCCTAATAGCTCCTCCCCCTCTGGAGCCGTGGCAGGCAAATAATTGCTCCTCCTTCTCCTGGCCCCCTCCCCAATTTATTCAACAGATCTCCTCCCCCAGTAGCACACCTTGGGCTGCCCAGCCCCCCTTACAATTTACTCCAAGTTACTTCTTAGCCCTGCAAGCGAAATTCCTCGGGCAGCCCCGGCCGGACCCAATCAATGTTCTCAGGTTACATTTCTAAACCCTGGGTCTCGCAGCCGTCAACCCTCCCCACGCACGTCCAAGCATCAAGGCTGCCCAGTCTGTCCCTTCCCCAACCGACTAAAGTGTTTCCTCTCCAGCCCAATCCCGCAGCTGCCCGCCCAACCCAAGCAGCATTGTCTTGGTCCACCCAGGCCCGGAAGAGCGACCCGCAAGCGCTCGGCCCACCCCGAGTCGTTTCAATCTCTTGCTGAGGATACGCCGCCCCGCCCTCTCCATCCTCCTCGCGTCGGGCGCCCGACCCCCTGCGCCTGGCGGGTTGCTCGGCTCGGGAAGGGCGCGGGACTCGGGCGCGCTCCCCGCTCCTGACCTCCGCCGCGAGCGCGCGGCCCCTCACCCAGGCTCCCGCCGCCGCCGCCGCCGCCGCCGCCGCCGCCGCCGCCGCCGCCGCCGCCGCGCGCCTCCCCCCGCTTCCCCGCCTCTAGCGGGTTCTTCACCTCAGAGCAGCGCCCAAGAGCCCGAGAGGAATCGGTGCCGCGCTAATGGCGCGTCGCGTCCGGCCGGGGGAGTGGCGCCCAGAAATGCAACAAGCCGGGTGGCCGCTGGCGAGCCCCTCACTGAAGCGGCGTACCGCAGGCCCCGGCAACAGCCCTCCCCTCTGCCGAACAAAAGAGCCTCGCACTCTACGCTGCCCGCCGCCTGCACCGCGCAGGCGCGACGACCCGCCGCACAGCCCTATGGGACTCGGAGTCCGTTAGAGACTACAAGACCCGAAGTGCTGCGCGCGCCCCACGCCGCCACGCACAATTTCCAAGTGTTTCGGGGAGTTTTAGTTTTTAAACTCCTTGTGCCGGGGCGACTGTGGTTTCGAACGTTGCAACGTAGAAAGTTAGAACTTGTTTTAGAAGCGAGCCCCTTGCTGTCTGGTCCGAAACACCAACCACTTCTCGACAGTAATTCACATTCTCGAAAGTTTTGAATCTTAACGGTTTCTCATCAAAGCTTTATCAAAACTCCAATAATCTGTGTAATCCTCAATTTCCGCCTTCTCAAATCTCTGTAAGGCTTCTACTTCTCACTGTTGAGATTACTTCCCCTTCGAGGCCTTCCCTGACCCCTTAGACTAGGTTAGGTGCCCCTGGTAAGGGTACCATCATGGCATCCTGAGCTTTCCCTTTTTCATTGGCTGAGCCAGTGGGTCGCTTTAGTGCCGGACCCCCTAATCTCTATAAGTACCCCTTACCGGCCACCCCAGAGAAACACAGGAATAGGAAAAAAAAACCCCAAAAAACCCATAAACGACAGAAGTAGACAAGTGTTTTAGTTCTGATTTCAACTAGATTGCTGTCCCCAAACCCGTTCATATGGAAAGTTGGTCTCATCATAACCGTCACCCCACTTGGTCGTCATTAATCTCTGTCTTTTCTTTTGAACTCGAAACTTAGCAAAAACTTTGCCTTATGTTGTTCACCACTCTATAGTCAAGCAATATTTGTTGAATAAACGGTTAAGTCAATTAATGATACGTCCTTCTCCTACCTGACAGAAAATGGAGGTGATCAAGCATTCCTTCATCTCTTTTCTTCACATCAGATTTGAGGGTTTTTTTTTTTTTAACTCTCTCCCTTACTCTCCTTTTCCGTATCTAATCAGGAACTAAAACAGACTTCTACCAAAAAGTGACTTTTTCTTTTTAACCTTACTTTGAATATTCAAATATCCTCCTAATCAGAGAGAAAGGAGAAAGGCAACTGGTTTTCTGCACTCCACCCCAGAAGACGGGCATCCGCAATAGTGTAACAGCTTTGCTGGGCCAGGTACTGTGCAGGGCTCTGGAGAATTGCCATGTGAGAAATGGAGCCCAGCAACACCGTAGTAGAGTTTTGCTAAAAGGGCTGTGAGAGCACAGAGAAGAGGGCAAGTCTTCCTGAGACATTCGGGTTGGGTGTCTGTGAAGAGGCAAAAATTCATTTACTCCCTCCTAAAGTGTCCTATTCTATTTTTAATAAGTTTAATGATGAGAAAACTAGTTGTAATAATATTAGCTACTATTATTGAGTACTTACCCCAGTGCTAGGAATTTTAAGTCCTTGATTAAATGTTACTGAATCCTCACAAGAACCCTGGGAGGTGGGAATTACTATTTCCATTTTGCAGAAAAGGCTCAGAGGATGTATAACCTGCCCAATGGAATTTGGCAAGAAAGTGGTGGAATCAAGATTTGATATGATTTCTGTCTAACTCCCAAACCATATTCCTGCCTGCATAAAATACTGCCATCCCCAGTTCCTGATACTGAGCGGAATCCTGCTTCCCCAGGTAAATGCCACCTATTTCCTCTACTTCTGGCTTCTGCAGCTGCACTCCATTCTGTTCTGTAAATCTAATTCTTCTTTCATATTGTCTTTCTAGTACTGAAATTCAGCCTTCATGTTTCCTAAGGTCTCGCTGTTCTAGGCTAAATGTCACCATTTTCTTAAACTGTACATCATAGGACAACAGTTTCAGATCTAGCACTTTTAGTTTCTAGTAAATTCTGGCTCTTATGTGTGTAATTCAAAGTAGAGGAAGCCATCACCGCCCTGGTGCTCTCCACCATTCTAGAATTAAGCGAGTCAAAGGTCACCTTCTCTTTTACATAGCAGAGCACCACTGGTTTATGCTAATCTGCAGTCAACTCAAAGCTCTCTCGTTAATAATTTATTCTGGAATTCTGCCAGGGATGGACGTGAAACTCTCAAGCCTAAAGTTTCTCACAATATCTTTTTTGGAAAGTCTTTTGGGCTTAAATAGGTTTGTCCTTTTCTCTTCCTGTAAGAATGGTGACATTTTAAGTTATTCAGACCCTCAGAGTTTCTTTTCTTTCTAAGGGTAATGACAACTCAGTCATAATGCTCTTGCTCAAGACAACATTTGAAGTGACTTTGTGCTCATGCCCACAGGAAATGTGTCTGCCACATGAAGTTTCTAAAATCACAAGGAATGTGGGGAAGGGAGGAAGTGTGATCTTGCAAAAAAGAACATGCACTTGGGATTGTACTGAACTGGATTCAATTCTGTCTCTACTATTTGTCTGCTGTGAAATTTTGGACAAGCTGCTTAGCTTCTCTGAGCCTCAGCCTCCATGAAAATCTAAAACATGAAAATATTATTGAAAAGCTACCTTGCAGCATTTCTGTAGGATTAACAGAAATGTGTAAAGGGAATGGCATATAGCTGGCACTCAGTAAAAAGTAGCTATGTTAGGAAAAGTAGATAGCTGCTTCTGAGATACGATTTAAGGAGTGGGGAAAGTACAGGACTTTTTAAAGATTTTCCTTTGCACTGACTGAAATTCTGTTTCATTTTTTTCCCAACTTTTAAAATTGTTGTAAAATATATATAACATTTACCATCTTAGCCATTTTTTTTTTAAGATTTTATTTTTCCTTTTTCTCCCCAAAGCCCCCCAGTACATAGTTGTATATTTTTAGTTGTGGGTCCTTCTAGTTGTGGCATGTGCGACGCTGCCTCAGCGTGGCCTGATGAGCGGTGCCATGTCCGTGCCCAGGATCCAAACCGGCAAAACCCTGGGCCCCCGAAGCAGAGCGCGCAAACCCAACCACTTGGCCACGGGGCTGGCCCCACCATCTTACCCATTTTTAAGTGTACAATTCAGTGGTATTAAAATACATTCATAATGTTGTGCAACCATCACCACCATTCATTACCATAACTCTTTTCATCTTGTAAAACTGAAATTCTATCCCCAATAAACAATAACTCCCCATTCCTCCCTCCCCGCAACCCCTGGCAACCACCATTCTACTTTCTGTCTCTATGATTTTGGCTACTCTAAGTAGCTCATATAAATGGAATCATACAATCTTTGTCTTTTTGTGACTGGCTTATTTCATTTAGCATAATGTTCTGAAGCTTCATATGGACATATGTTGTAGCATATGTCAACATTTCCTTCCGTTTTAAGGCTGAAGAATATCCAGTTATGTGTACATATCACATTTTGCTTATCCATTCATCTGTTGTTGGACACTGGGGTTGATTCCATGTTTTAGTTATTGTGAATAATGCTGTTATGAACATGAGTGTACAAATCTCTCTTCAAGATCCTGCTTTCAATTCTTTTGTTTATATACCCAGAAGTGGAATTGCTGGATAATACGGTAATTCTATTTTTAATTTTTTGAAGAACTGCCATACTCTTTTCCACACTGGCTGTACCATTTTACATTCCCACCCACAGTGCCCAAATGTTCCAGTTTCTCCACACCCTCACAATGCTTGCTGTTTTCTACTTTTTTTTTTGATAGCAGTCATCCTAATGTGTGTGAGATTCTTTGTTTCATTTTGACTACTACTTGAAATTCTCTTGTGAAAGATTTATTCATTTGGAGTTAACAAGCTCTCTCTTTTAAAAGGCAAATATACTTAAGAGCTCTCTCTCTCTTACCCCTCCAGGTCAGTCGGATTCTCACGTGACTTCCTGGCAGTAACTGGATTCCAATTAAAATCTACTCTTCTCAAATCCTGCACCCACAGCCTTGACACGGACTGGTTTTCTCAAGTGAAGGGATCACTGCTTGGAGAGGTCCCTATGTCATTTGCCAGTATTTCTTCAGGTATGATAAGGATCGGCCCCATTATCATGGGTTAGAAATTATCATTGAAAAAATAAGCTAGAGATAGGACAGCTATTTGTGAAACCTATGTGACATTCAAATTATTTAATGAATTTATTTAAAAACATTATTGAGTAATATGTGGGGTGATAATGCCAAGCTCTTATATTCTCTAGAATATAAGCTCCAGGGTATTTTCCTGTTTGGCTAACTGTGTTATTTTTAATGTCTAAAACGGTGTCCAGCCCATAGAAAGGGTTCAATAAATATTTGTTAAATGCATGGATACATTCTGCAGATACGCTCTGCGGTTCTCCAAGTGTAGTCCACAGACTCTGGGACTGTCTGAGATGTTTTCAAGGAGTCTGAATAGTAGAAACTATTTTCATAATAATATTAAGACATTATTTACTCTTTTTTCACTGTGTTGACATTCTCACTGTGTTGACATTCTCACTGATAGTGCAAAAGCAATAGTGGGTGAAGCTGCTGGCACCTTAGCATGAATCAAGGCAGGGTGGAACAAACTTCTATTAGAGTCATTGTGTTCTTCATGGCCACACCTATGCAAAAAAAGAATTAAGAAGCCATTTTCACTTAAGAGTATCCTTGATGAAGTAGTACAGATTATTAATTTCATGAAATCTCTCTCCCAGTGTATATGTCTTTTTAATGTTCTGTGTGATGAAATGGGAGACGTACGTAAAACACTTCTGCTTACTGAAGTATACAGTTGAGCGATTGTTTCGGATGTGTGAACTGAACTAACTGCTTTTTTCCATAGAACACTGTTTTTATTTGAAAGAATGACTGACAGAAACACTATGGTTATTCAGACTTGGATATTTGAATGAATTGAGCCTGCCACTTCAAGGAAAAATGACGGGAAGTATTTTTGCTGATGATACAAAAATTTGAACTTTGAAGCAAAAATGATAATTTTAGAAAATGTAGTATCCACTACAGTGAGCTTGACTGTTTCCCAAGATTTTCTTGATGAGATGAGAAATAATATATATTATATATATTTTTGAGGAAGATTAGCCCTGAGCTAACACCTGCTGTCAATCCTCCTCTTTTTTGCTGAGGAAGATTGGCTCTGAGCTAACATCCGTGCCCACCTTCCTCTACTTTATACATGGGATGCTTATCATAGCATGGCTTACCAAGCAGTACATAGGTCAGTACCCCAGATCCAAACTGGCAAACCCTGGGCCACCGAAGCGGAAGGTGCAAACTTAACCACTGTGCCACTGGGTCGGCCCCTAGAGCTTAGAAATAATTTTAATAAATGTGATTTTTTATGAATAATGAAATGCATCAATATTTGGAAGATCTGCATAACTCAGTAAACCAATATTTTCCAAATGGTTTCAGATTCCTCACTGCAACTAACCTTTAAGCAATTACCATTTGTTGAGTTTTGCGGCTATCGAAGAAGAGTATCTACAGTTACTGGAAAAGGCTAAAAACACTCCTTCCTTTTCCAACTATATATCTGTGTGAGCTTGGATTGTCTTCATTTCCTATGCCAAAATAACACAGCACAACAGAGAGAATGGTGTCAGGGTGGAAAAATGTTCTTTCTACCCTTCTAGATTCTTTGGCTGGTCTAATAATTAAATTGACATAAGATAGATTAACAGGAGAAAAACAAATTTAATTTTGTATGTATGGGAGCCCCATAAAAATATGAGACCCAAAGGCAGTCAGGCAACTGAGGGTTAGATGCCATCCTAAGCTAAGAAATAGGATAGGGGCCTGGAGCTTCAAAGGGGAGGAGGGAAATACACAGGAAGATAAGAACAGATATTTGCCCTGCCATGCCAGTAAGTCTTTCACATAAAAAGTTATCTCTGGTAATAGCTCTCTCTTTGGGCCAGACCCCCTACCTAAATTCTTTTAGGCAGTTAAGGGAGAAGTCAAAATTTTTCTTGAGTTCGCTGGGTCTTGATTACCTTCAGCTCAAAATAATCCACATGCCAAAGTGGCACATTTTGGCGTGGTATATTCTGCTCCCTTTCAATGGGGGAAGCAAATATGAGAATCCAACTGTCTTTTAACAAGCCGAACATTAAAGATATTTGCAAAATTGTAATACAATGCCACTCTATTTTTTTTTGTTTTGTAAAGTGTAGTTATATTTCATAAAATATTAAGTTAACATGTAATGGTTTATTGTTATTGCTTTCAGGTTAAGTAATACATATATGTTTTAAAATTTCTCAATTTTAATTTCTAATTCAGTGAATATCCCACAAAAACAGAAGCTCTTTGGGGTCCTTAAGCATTTTTAAGAATGTAAAGGGGTGCTGAGACCAAGTTTGAGAAAAAGCTGCTTAGAGGTATGAGTAATAATCTCCTCTTTACAGATGAGGCAACTAAGGCTTACCAGATTTAGGACCACGCGGTCAGTGCTGTGCTTGCTCGGTATGGTACAAAGGTCGTCTAACTCCAGCGCTTGTATCTGTGACCATAACTTTTGCACAGTTATTATCTTTCCTAAAATTATCTTTAAACAGGTTGTTAAAAGGCATTTCAGTAACATGAAAACAAAGGCATCATCATATTCAGCGGATTTTTCTTTCTTACTAACTAGCTGCACGATCTTTTTCGGGCTCGTTTCGGCGAATGAAACGGGCGTTGCCGCACGCTCTCAGTTCGGTTTTCGCTCTGACCATCTGTGGTTTGAGGAACCTGAGTCGGAGTCCCCTTGATAACTCCGCTGGGGAACTGCAACCTCCAGGGTTCAAATGAGGACTCTCTCCGGACTCAGCGAGGCTCCAGGAATGTGGGCGTTTCTCCCTCGGCCCTCCCACACTCAAGACCGCCCTCTGCAGAACGAAAACACCCGCGACAACCTCCTCACACCCCTCAGCTCCCGGGACCCGCTGTCAGACAGTCGCTGACGCTCCCTGGCCGCTGATTGGCTGGGCCTGACAACGATGGGCGGGACGCGGCCCTGGATTGGACGTCAGAGCCCATGCGCAGGCCCTCACCCCGTGCACCTTTCAGCGCCCACGTGAGTCCTGCGGGAGCCCGACTCTAGCCGAGGCCTGGGCGGGGCCGAGCGTGCCGCCCCGGGAGCGGGACTCGCCAGTGAGAGTCGGGGCCTGCAGGGGCGGGGCGTCCTGGGCGCCTGGGATTGGCGTGTCGGGAGCCGTCTCCCGTCGTGCACCGGGGCGCCGGCGACTCACCCGGAAGGAGAAGCCGAGACTGTGGCTGTATGGTGGGGCGCTGGCGGTGTCGCTGTGGGGAGTGGCTGCCGCTCTCAGGTGAGGGGGCGTGGGCGCTGCTCTCAGGTGAGGGCCGCCGGCTTGAGCATCTGTAGTGGCGCTTGGAGTGGGACCGTCGCTTGACATCCTAGGGAAGGGGTAGTCTCACCTCCGGGGGTGAAGGCAGGTGCTTGCTCGGGATCCAAGGAAGGAAACTTGGCTTTTCTACTAACTTTTAAAGTATATAGCGCTTTTCTTTCCCAAGCTTAATAGGCAAAGGAGAAGAGGGACCATGTGGCCCTTTTGCTCCTGGTTCGTTAAGAATGGAGGGGGAGTGGCCGGCGTAAAAGAGTTGGGGAACAGTTACCCAAACGGCTAGGACTAGGGGTAATGGCCAGTATTTTACGGGGACACAGGAGGCTCTTATGGTTGATTGTGGTCGCCTTTGTGACTTAACTTCCAAGCGAAAGGAGGGCAGGTTACAGAGGGACAGAAGGATAGAGCAGGACTGCTTTGTTGAGACCACAGAGCTTAGTTAGACGGGGGGCTTACTTCACCACCTGTGAGTGTTTAGGGAGGAGGGCTTTTTGAGTTGCCGTCTGGCACCAGGGCTCAAGAATGAGTTAGAAGGAATGGGAGTCTCAGTGGCTCGATATACTTTTATCATTTGATTTATTTTTTAACCTGTCTCTTGAGGTTGTTTGTTTATTTATTTTGGTGAGGAAGATTGGCCCTGAGCGAACATCTTTTGCCACTCTTCCTCTTTGGCTTTTTTTTTGTTTTTATTTTTTTGGTGAGGAAGATTCACCCTGAGCTGACATCCGTGCCAATCTTCCTTTATTTTGTATGTGGGATGCCTCCACAGCAAGGCTGATGAGCGGAGTAGGTCCACGCCTGGGGTCCGAAGAGGAACCTTTAGCAGGTTGCGTGGAACTTTAACCACTCCGTCATGGGCCAGCCCCTTCTCTTTTGCTTGAAGAAGATTGTCCCTGAGCGAACATCTGTGCCAGTCTTCCTCTGTTTGGTATGTAGGACGCTGCCACGGCATGGCTTGATGAGCAGTGTGTAGGTCCTTACCAGGGATTCAAACCCATGAACCCCGGGCAACCGAAGCGGAATGCGAACTTAACCACTACACCCCCTGGCAGGCCCCTTGAGGTAGTTTAAATGGGTGTGAAAATGGTGGGGTAAAGCCTTGAATTGCTACCTTGAATTGTAATGACATTGGGAAACTTGACAAGGAAGCTGCTTTGTAAACAGCAAACAACTGGGTTCTCCACGGGGCTGTTGGTGCTGGTGCAGGTGGAAAAAGTAAAGGAAACTTCAGATGCGATTGAAGGGGCCTGGGAAATGTAGCTAGCTCTTAGTGAGTTGTATAAATAGCTGAGAGGCTCACTGACTCTGTCCTTATTTGGGTGACATAGAGATCTATCTCCCAGATTATGGAACTAACGTTAAGAACTTCCTCCTTTCCCTCCAAGGGCAGAACTGAACTTCATTTCCGTCTGAGGAGTGGCATCTATGGGTAGGAAGCTGATGGAGAATAGTAGTTGCTAGAAATTATTACTTGGAGTCTGGGTTTCTGTATTTGTTCCAGTGTTTTTAAGGAAAGTTACAATTGGAACTTCCTTAGTCCCCTTTGAACTTAGATTTAAGTATACAGCATCTTGGGGGTCTTAGGATTGTTTCTAAGTAGTATTAGCCCCAAAGGAAAAGAGAGGAACTTGGCTAGGAAGTAGTGCAGAGCCCTAGGCAAATTCTTCTTGACCCCGAGAATGATGACCATTTAGTTACTAAATTATGATGCTGAATTTGGCAAACTTTTCTAGGCCCAGGAGATGCGTGAGCTCCGCTGAATGTGTGGATAACTGTGATTCCTTGTCATCATCTTTCCTAATGTTACTTTTGTGAAAAGACACTTCAGAATATTTAACTCTCTGCTCCTGTGCTGGCAATTTCCCAAATGCCTGAAAAGAGAAGAGGAATTTTTTTTTTAAAGATTGGCACCTGAGCTAACATCTGTTGCCAATCTTTTTTTTTTCTCCCCCCTTCTTCTCCCTAAAGCCCCCCCAGTACATAGTTGTATATTCTAGTTGTAGGTCCTTCTGGCTGTACTATCAGCATGGCCTGATGAGCGGTACCATGTCCACGCCCAGGATCTGAACGGGGGAAACCCTGGGCCACCGAAGCGGAGCACGTGAGGTTGACTACTCAGCCATGGGGCCGGCCCTGAAAAGAAAATTTTTTTTAATCTGAGGAGGTTAATTGTTCACAGCGAGTCGGCCTGTTTCTTTCTGTCACAGCCGTTTGACTGCTTACCTCCAGGATGTTATACGTCACTTGTTATGGAATTGGCATTTCCTACCTTTCAGTTCAGGACCCCTTTGCGATGGTGACTGCATCAGATGAAAAATCAGATTGTCAGCAAGAACACTGTTTAAGACGGTATTGCAATCACAAAACCTCCGGTTTGCTCGACGGTATAGCCCAATTTTGTCATGGACCATGCTGCTTTGTCTCTGCATGCACTGTCTATGTGTAGAGAGACCTTCTGGTGTACTGGAAAGAATTGGAAAAGCTGTTTGCTCTGCTAATTTTGTGGTATAAATGAGTTCCCCTTCTTTTGAAACATTAGCCTTGTGTTAGCAAAACATAAAATGGAAGGAAACTCATTACACACTCTTCTAATGGTAAGGCAGAACTAATAAGAGAATGTGTTTAAAATTAATTGTGGGACTGTAAAAATGAGTGGGTGTGTGAATGGGCATGGGGGGAGGTGAAGGAGAGCATAGAGATAGTCTCATTTTCCCAGGAGCCAGCCCGAATCATTTGTTGGCAGTACATATTGGCTGAAGTCAGTTTTCATTTCAAGGTAAATTGGAAAGGGAAATTAAACCTTATTGTTTCTCTCTTAAGAGAGGAGAAGGGGGTGGAGGCGGCTGCCAGGGTGAATGCTGTCGGAGTGGTTCTAGGAGGAACAAGATTAGTGCTGTATTTTAACAGAAGGTGACATCATGGGCCCCTTTGGACTTGAGTAACCCTGTGCTGCAGCCTTCATGGTCCCCTTGTCAGAGTGGGCGATGTCGCTGCACATGTAAACTGCCACACTGGGGGAAATCAGAGGCTTGGGCTTTAATGAATCTTTATGAAGGAGCAGAAAACATCCTGAGTCGACCTGCGCAGCTGTGGGCTGCTTGGGCAGAGGTACAAACCGGATGGCATGTTGAGAGAGGAAATAATTAGAACCATCGGCTAGGGTTCCGGAGAATGGGTTAGATAAGGCAAGGTCGAAACTGTGCAGCCCACTCAGGTGCTCCCAGAGCTCTCCAGCTCTGTGATTTACCTCTGGGGAGGTGACTGTTGTTAGCAAGACAAAGAGAGACTTGGGAGCACTGGTGTTCATGGAGGCTTGGTTGTACTTAAACAGCCAGGAGGGGGCGATGTTAGGCTCACTTGCAAAGCTGTGCTGTGTGTCCACAAGACACTCCTTTGCCTGCTGTCCTCAGACTGAAAGGTTTTACAGCCCAACCTGCCGGTTCTGGCTGCCTGAGGTGAACACTGTGCAGACCCGACATACTTTGGCTAGAGGTAGCCTAGGTAGGGGTCCTGACCATGGGCTGAGAGGGGAGGTAAATCCCCCAGGGCTTTTAGCTTAGCCCTGAGCTAATGTGAGGGAGGTTTCTTTTTTACTTCCTCTTAAGTTTTACAAAAGAATAAAAAAAGTTACCTGGGATTCCCTGGGGGTCGATTAAAATTTTTCAGGGTTTTTCCCTGGTAAGGACTGATAAGAATAAAAGCATACTCACCATGATTGTTCCTGTGTCTTCTGTCTCTTGTCAGATGCTTTCTTCCAATGGGCTTTTGGTGTAAGATGTTGGAGAACCAAGAGCAGGAGGTAAGCGTGTGGTCTCTAGGGAACAGGTAGGTAAAGGTTGAGGGGACTTGGGAGAAGATGCAAGTCATTGCTCGGTGGTGGTCTTCTGACAGTAATACCTTGATTCTGATGAGCTCATAATAAAGCCGGAAGGAAATCGGTAGTAAAGGCCTTACTGGAAAATGAGGTTCCATTTTGATTAACTTTTCCATTCATTGGAAAGTAGTAGAAAGAAAGCTTCATGAAGGCCAGGATTTTTGTCTCTTGTTCCTGTCCTACTCCTAGCGCCTTAGAACAATGCCTGACACACAGTGAGTGGTCACATAAATATTTGTTGAAGTGAATGAATAAATGAACAAATGAATGAAAGTTGATGCTGTCTGAGTGGAAAAATCTGGCAACCTGTGTTGTCAAAAGTGCCTTGCTATGTGGCTGAGCTGAGGCTAAAGGAGCATTTCTTACCTCCAGGAGGTGATCACTGTGCGAGTTCAGGACCCCCGTGTGCAGAATGAGGGCTCTTGGAATTCTTATGTGGATTATAAGATATTCCTCCATGTAAGTGCATCCGACTTCTCTGCTGGTCAACACTCGCCAGGGCTGAGGGCCAGTGGTGAGGTGGGTCCTGTTTGTGGGTGTCTTTGACAGGTCCGAGACAGAAGAGGAGGGAGGGAGGAGAGGAAGGCGGGCTTTGGGTGTGCCCGAGAGCTGCTTTCAGGCTGCCTGGTGGCACCTTGCTCTAGTTGGAGCCCCTGATCAGGACTGTGGCCTGGTGGCTTGGATCTTCAGTGAGAGTGACGATGGGGAGTTCATGTCAACTTGGTTTTCCCCCCAAACCCTTTTCATTTACTTCCTCCTGTAGACCAACAGCAAGGCCTTTACTGCCAAGACGTCCTGTGTGCGTCGCCGCTACCGTGAGTTCGTGTGGCTGAGAAAGCAGTTACAGAGAAACGCGGGTTTAGTGTGAGTTTCCTCATGCTTTCTTCCTGCGTTCTAGACGGGCTTTTGGGGCACCTCTTTGGGAACTGGAGTTTACAATGAAGAAAACTTGGCAATCTGCAAGGCACTAAGGAAATTGTGTGTTCTTAAATTATGTTTTCAAGTCAGTGAAAAAAGTAAAGACACAGTTCTTATTTCTAGTATTTTGACCTAACAAAGCTATACAAATATCAAAAATATTTTGTTTTTTATGTGCGTATTTGTCTACAGCTAAACAAATACACGGCTAGCATTTTAAATATGCTTATCACTGGTTATCAGAAACTTTTTAGCACCTGGACTGATTTACCAGGTGATGTTTCTGTCCATTTGACATGTAAAAGTTGTGATTTTTTTTTTTTGGTGCGGAGCCCCTTTTCCAAAGACATAACAGACTGAGACCTTTAGGAAAAGCAGCATTGTTCCACACCTGCACTCCGCAAATAAGTCCTAAAACTGGAGACAATTTAGAGCAATGATTCCACCACAGGATGGTCACTGAAGCCCTGGTGATGGCTGGCCTGTTGATGACCTAGCCAGTTAGGTAGCATGTGGGACTGATGGGGCTGGTGTCGTGGGTCAGACCCTCAGAAGCCAGCGGGCCTTGCTCTGACAGGTCCTGCATCTTCTAGCCTGGCCTGTTTTTACAAGTATGCGCTGTGCTTCATAAGAGAAGTTAGGGAGTTTGAAAGAGTTTGTGGATGACTGCAACTCAGCTACTTTTAGAAAATTCCAAGCATATGACCTTCTGGCACTGGAGTAAGCAGTCTTAATTTACACACAAGGACTCAGCATTTTCCATGTCTCCAAGTACAAGTTTCTTGCTTTTTAAAATAATAGTTGATGGTGGGAGTGGGTTTTGTAAGCAATGTAGTATAGCAGCATGGAGTTTTGAAGTCGTAGACTTGGTTCAAATACCAGCTCTGCTGCTTACTAGCTGTGTGACAGTGGGATATTTACTTAACTTCTCTGATTCCATTTCCTTACTGCTAAAGTAGGAACACTAATATCTTTCTCACAGCGTTTTGGGGAGGATCAAGTGAAATAAAGTTCATAAAATATTTAGCACAGTGATTGACACACGGGATGCAGTCAGTCAATGTTAAGCCCCCCCCTTATTAAAAGCTGTTTGTATTGATTTGTGCATCTTTTTAGGGGATTTCCTTGATCAGGGGCTGGGGTGAATGTCTTAGATGTTACATTTATCTTGGATGTTACATTATGTGAACCCACCCGACAGGCCTGTACCTGAACTTCCTGGGAAGTCAACCTTCTTTGGCAACTCAGATGAGTTCATTGAGAAGCGAAGACAAGGGCTGCAGCACTTCCTTGAAAAGTGAGTGGACGTGGTGGGCTAGCACTTGCCGCCTGGGGTGGGGGCACAGAGGGGGAAGGTGCCAGGCAAGATGGCCCCTTTGAACATACAGGCGCATTTGTGGTCGATGCCTTTCTCACACCCTCCTGCCTTGAGCGCTCCCTCAGGCCAGCAACCATTCAGAGGATGGGGCTAGGGAGAGCAACTCCTCAGGTGATGCTCTGTGTTGTGCTACCTGTGTTTGCCCCAGGGTCCTGCAGAGTGTGGTCCTCCTGTCAGACAGCCAGTTACACCTCTTCCTGCAAAGCCAGCTCTCAGTGCCTGAGATAGAAGCCTGTGTCCAGGGCCGAAGCCCCATGACCGTTTCTGATGCCATTCTTCGCTATGCTATGTCAAACTGTGGCTGGGTCCAGGAAGAGAGGCAGGGGTCTGCTCACCTGGCTAAGGGAGACCAGCCTAAGAGGTAACTGAAGCTCTCTGTTTTGAGACACTGGGGGCTAGGATTACTGTAACCTGGGTCAGCGTGGTGTTCATTTGATAGAGAAAGTAATGTCGCAGCATTGGTAGCTTTTCAGAAGAGGCCTCGTTCTCCTGTGCATGGTTCTCTCATCCCATGCGTGAGGGTCTGTAGGTCTGTATTAACCATCCCTGGGTAGCAGGCTCTCCTGTTGAGACCTGGGGAGAAAGAAAAGAAGGCTTTCTTGTTTATTCTGTTCCTTATTCCTCTCACCCCCATTTTTTAAAATAACTTTATTGAGATATAATTCATAGACCATAAAATTCAGTCTTTTAGTGTACAATTTAGTAGCTTTAGTTTATTCACAAAGTTGTGCAATCATCAGTCACCACAGTCGATTTTAGAACATTTTCATCACCCCAAAAGAAACTTTGTACCCATTAGCAGTGACTCCCCATTTTCCCCAACCCCTAGCTCCTGGTAACCGCTAATCTACTTTCTGTGTCTATGGATTTGCCTATTCTGGACGTTTCACAGAAATGGAATCATACAATATGTGGTCTTTTGTGACTGGCTTCTTTCACTTAGCGTGTTTTCAAGGTTCATCCACATTGTCGTGTGTATCAGTACTTAATTCCTTTTTATGGCTGAATACTATTCCATTAGTGTAGATGTTCCACGTTTTGTTTGTCTGTTCACCCATGTTTATCCATTCACTTTTGTTTATCTGTTCATGCCCTTCTTTTCCCTTTCCCACTCTTTTCCAGTTGCTGCTTTCTTCCAAGATCAGGCAGGAGGAGCTCTCCTTCGCCACCTCCTGGGGAAGAAAAGGACCATTTTGAGGTGTGGGCTCCTGTTGTTGACTCTGAGGCTCCTTGCTTGGAAAGCCCCCCTCTCGCACCCTCCTCCTCACCATCATGCTGTGGTCTTGCAAGACCTGATGAGGGAATCTCTGCTCCTCAGCCTGTGAGGAGGGCCGTGGGAGGGGACCATGCTGTGCCTTTGGACCCTGGTCAGTTAGAAACAGTTTTGGAAAAGTGAGCTCTGGGTTCTGCTCCGAGGTGGCCAGAGAAGATGCAGGCACGGAGACTTGCTCGGGTGGGATCGGGCACAGGACAGGTGTCGGAGGCTGGGCCGCTTAGTGTCTTACAGTTGCCTCTGCTCAGGTTGGTTGCACAGAGGTCGGTCACGACAACTCCTCAAGCTTCCTCCATAGGAATAAACACTGTGCAGATGTTTGTAAGTTAAGCATAAGGCCCAGGGGCTGTTGGTTTTGAATAGAACCTCATATTTACTTTCCCTGGACCTGAGTTTCTTTAGATGTTTCTTAATGGGCCCAGGAGCACTGCCTGAGGTGACTGGTTTTGGGGACCTGTAAGTGGCAGATTTTAAGCTGCTGTATCGAATGTTGTTGCAACAGAAATGCTTGTGCAGCTGTAGTTCCTCTGGCTCTGATTCTGCTGCAGCCCCTGGAGCGCTCTGTTTCTGGGAGGCTGGCCTCTTGCCCGCCTCCTTGCATGGCCGGGCTGGTGAACGTTTCTTCTCCCACCTCCTTGTTTCTCCTCCACTCATGCCACTGAATGGAATGGTGCTGTGACTCCTGTCGCTGGGCTTTCCTGTGTATCCCGAGACCTCAGCCTGGCTGTGTGGGGCCTGAGACCCATGAAATAGCTCATGGCCATCCATGAAAGAGAAGGGGTTGGTCATGGCCAGAGGAAAGGCAACAGCTCAGGGGCTTTGTTTTGGAAAAAGACTGTCCTGGGCCATCATTCTCTCTTCTAGTTATAAAGCAGAGACGTGACTGTCTTTTTGGCTGGGTTAGTGTGGGCTCCTTTCTTTTTTGAATCCTTTTCTTCTCCCTTAGTAAGAGCTCCCTGCCCCCAGGGCTTCAGCCCCTAGAGTGGCCCTCTGCTGCCTTGCAGGGAGGCGGTATGTTCAGTCCATTGGGGTGCAAGGGCTATGTTTCTGCCTGGAGAGAGGGCTCTGGGGATGGAGATGAGGACAGCACGACTTCCTTCAGACAATGAGGCATTCTGCCCTCCTGCTGCCGTAACTCCTCTCCACTGAGAGCCAGAGCTGGTAGGAGACGAGTGCCACTGGCATTCTGCGTTGCTCGGCACTTAGGTTTGTGTGTGTGGTTCTTCTCCTTCTCGCCCACTCCCCCCTCCTCTGGCCATCCCACCCCGTCTGTGGGCTCTTCTACTACCAGCCTATGCTGTGGGACTGTGATGGCATTTAGTTCAGAGTTGAGGGGCTTTGGCCTGAAATAAAATTCAAGTATTTAAGACTGTTGTTGCAATTTGTGTCTAACAAGCTGTGGCAGAGAAGGAGGGAGTGAGGGCTGGCAGTAGTTACTTTCATAAATCATGAATTTATCAGCGTGGAAATAATGGTTCAGGACTGTGTACTGCAGCTCTCCTGCATTGTGTGTGCAGCTCAGGTTCACCACTGGAGGAAGGATTGTCTTCCGAAGAGCCAGGATCCAGCTCTTCTCGCAGTTACGGGCGTGAACCTTGTTAGGTATAATTTACCTGATGCTGCTTCCCTGCTCACAGCCTGTCTGAGGTGCCAGGTGCTGAAAGAGAAATAAAGTTTGTCAACAGGCAGATGCAGAGCCCTGGCTGGGACTCATGCCTCTTCCCTGCCCGCCTCCCCTGGGTCTCTCCTTTATATCATGCAGCAGAGCACGGCGAGGATAGAAAACCTACAGAGGCAAATCCAAAATGTCAAAAGAAGTTCATTTAAAAGGGAAAAAAAACTCCATACACAACCCTCACAAAAACCCGACAGATGCTAAGCTAATGGCATCCGCTCTGCCGATTGGTGGGGATGACTCATGAATATTAATGAGTCCAATGCTCCAAATGGTGCAGCTGTGAACCCAGCTGTGCCTGAAGCTCTCTGATCTCGAAACTTCCAGACAGGAGCCGGAGGTGGTCTGTGTCAATTCCCTACTCAGCCAAAAAAACAGCAAGCTGGGTTGGCCTTCTTGTGTTCGCTCCTTTTCTTCCTGGAGCTGGTGCTCAGCAGCTAGTTCTGCCAGCAGGGTAGGCTGCTGGGGCAGCAGGAGCCATTCAGACACGGATGCGATTTTTCTGACTCTCGGCTTTTTAAATGATCCATTAACAGCAGTGCATACAAAAGCACCTCAGTTAATCTAAGGCCAGGCACCATCCCCTCACTGTCTTGTGCAGAGCTAAGTGTAGGCCACGGAAGGAGATGTCCTAAGAAGGGAAGAGTTATCTAATAATACGGGCCTGGAGTTACCAGAAAAACAGCAAGGATGGATTTTACTCCCCATCCAGGCAATGCCATTAGCCTCTCGTGCTTTGCTCTGTCCCTGTGTGTACTAGGGCCTGGCCACCATGGCTGATGACCTCCAGGTGGAAGATGGGAAGCTACTGGGGGAGGCGGCCTACTGGCTTTTCTGTTAGAATTTAGGTTCGAGGTAGGTTCTGTGCCTGGGTTAGTCCCCTTTCTTCTGACGGCTACGTCCATGGCCCAAGTCTAGTCCTCTCCTGTTACCCAGGAGAAGTAATCCCAAGCCCATGGGTTTCGCTTTTGTTTGGTGGAAGGAAGTATATGTGTGTGTTTATGATAAGAAATTTTGGGGAGGAGATGGGGTATTTTCTCGTAGGGAAATAGTTTCATACGCATCATTTTATTTGACCTCAGTGTCCAGTGAGGAGGGCAGGGCAAGTGTTGCACTCATTTTCGAGCTGAGGAAACTGAGCTGAGCGTGGTTTTTAAAAAGCATGTTTTTAGGTGGTGGTACAATCTGCTCATGTGAGAGGTACTTTCTAAGCTCAGTAAGACAAGAATTTTTCCTCCCCCTCCAACTTTTTTTAAAAAGCTAAAATAAACCCACTACTACTCAAGGAAAAAAATTCCCCTGCAGAGCTTTTCAGTTGTTCTCAGAAGTCAGAGCTCCTCCACAGTCCTCAGTTTGCTGACTGCTGAGGCCTTAGATCCACACAACCGAGTCCTGGGCACCTCCTGCCCTCTCTGGGAGCTTTGCTCGGGAGGTGATCATGACTTTTGAACACTCTGAGTGGACATTAAGTTAGCTCCATGTTTGTGAATTTGTTTATTGCCTCGGCTCTTGCTGAATAGTCTTAACACCCTTTGGTTGGGGAGGACAGTGCGCCGGGAGGGTGTGAGGTGGGGTTGGAGGTAGAAATGGAAACAGCCCAGCTCCTGGTCCGCCTCATGGAGGCTGCGGGGGCATTCATTCAGGGCCTGGATGGCATCTGCGGATTTATGTGCGAGCAGCCAGCTGAGACGCAGCTAAAGCCAAGCAGATAACCACTGCAGCGGAGATAGTGACTTCCTCCGACAAGCCGGGCACTGATCCTCAGCCACCCGTGGGGGGGGGCTCTGATAGCAGAGACTCTGCTCTGTAGCGGGCACGTCGCCTAGCTCAAGGTAACCTTTCTTTGAGTTGTGGATGAGCTTCCCCTTTCTTGTTCTCCTTACTACTGCACCTTCTTCCCTGAGGGTTTCCTAACCGGCTTTGGAAGCCCACCTCTTATCTCTTATCTCTTCCTTCCTTCCTTCCCCACTTCTGCTCTTATCTCGAAGGGAACTGCTACAAAGACCAAGTATGCATTTGGTTTACCAACAGGCCAGTCCTAGCATTTTATTAGAGAAATAACATCTTGGGGAAAACCAGTTCCACCTTAATGGCTGGAATGCATTTGGAGCTGGAAAGCTAGAAACTCAAATCTCAGGATAGAATAAACAGGGACAATTTATGCTCAGAAGGATAGCAAGAGCCACACCTTTCAGGAGACAGAGTGCTGCTGACTCTGAGCACAGTGAATGATTTTACTTCCCTTCCACTCAGGGGAGACCTGGTCCACTTCCACACGCAAAGGAGGAAAAAAGAGGGGTACTTCCATAGCAGTGAAAGGGGCATGAATAATAAGGAGGGATGGGAGAGCTCGAGGGTGAGAATTCAGACTATCTGAAAGTCTTTAAGGTTTTTCTCCTGGAAGGGCAGGGACATGAGATGTTTCGGTAATCTGTGGGTTATGGGAAGCCACCAGCCCAAATTTCTTATCTGTGGCTGTCAAGTCCCTCCTTGCCGTCCTTCAGGCAAGCACTTCTTCCTTCATACCATCCGTTTGGAAGAGCCAGCTGGTAGATTCTTCCATAGGTGCTCTAGCCCTGTGTGTGTCCCCTCCCCTGGTGGCCAGGTTGGCGTGGGAAGCCAGGCCCCCCAGCAGCCTGACCTGAATCCCTCCAGCAGAAGGCCCAGAATAGTGAGGGCCTGAGGTGGTTTGTCGGAGGCAATGCAACCTGCCTGCTGTAAGCTACGAGACTTAGATATATTCTACCAATTAGGGCACATCTGTTCAAAACGCTGAAAGGCGGGCACTGTCTCTTTAAGAGCCATCCCACTCCTCTCCTTGAGTGATGAGGGCTGGGAGCACAAGGGAGTCAGATGCTGATTAAACAGTCCTACTGCTGAGCTCTGTTAGAAAATTACTGTAATTATGATCTAGTCCCAGCAGAGGGATGAGTTCCAATCCTGCTAATAACCCTTCCAGGTGCCTCGGATTCAGGGCCCAGGGGAGGCAGCATTGACAGGCTCTGGCTGGCACGAGGGCCAGCGATGGCCCTTCTGTCTGGCCTGTGCCGGCGGCAGCAACAAAGGCAGTGGACCCTCATCCTATCTTGGCCTCCTGGGAAGGCACTGAGTTTTGGTTGTGTTTTGTTTTATAATTTTGGTTCTTGACAGAGCTCTTGGGAGTCATTTTGCATGAGAAAACTTTCCCCTAAACTAACATGAAGGACCAGGAAAATCACAGCCGCAAGATGACAATCTGTCCCGACTCTCCCTGCTTCTGTCTGGGGACTGCAGTCAGCGCTGCCCCAGCCCTGCTCAGTGCAAAGTGGAGGGAACCCGCGCAGTCCGCTGGGCTGCCGCTGTCTTCTGTGTCGTTCCTATGACCTGTGTGTCTTGCTCTGAACACACAGCGTTTCACTTGGTCCTGATCAAGAGTTTCAGGGCTCCCCTTATAGATTTCTGTCACAGAAAAGGGAAATAAGACTAGTAACCACAGAGCTCTAGGCATGAGAGACTCACTCTAAGCAGCTCTCTGAATCGGCAAGTATGGGCCTATTCATTTGGGAACATTTCTGTAGTGAAGTCTGCGGCAGTGCAGGCGAGCGGGTCTCAGAGGTGCTCGTGCTTGTGGAGCGCAGGGGCTGGCTTGCTGGTTCTTAGACCCTGAGGAATTCACGGCATTTATTCTCTCTGCCGAACCTAGTTGTAAACTTCTCCGTATCACTAAGCACAGACTTCTAGAAGGCAGGGCACTTTCTCTCTGCTTGGCCCTAAGCACACCCAAATGCCCTGACACAGTGGTTCTCGACCAGAGGTGCTTTCCCAGGGGACATTTGGCAATGTCTGGAGTCATTTTTGGTGGCCAGAACTGGGGGGAGTGGTACTAGCATCTAGTGGTAGGGACCAGTGACCTTGCTGAACAATGCCCCAGCAACATAAAATTTTCTGGCCCACAGTGTCAGTAGTGCCAGGTTGAGAAACCCTGCACTAACAGAATGAAGTAATAAGCTCCAAGTTCTGCCCCCTAAACTTCTACTGCATTACCTTGGAGATGGTGAAGAAATGATCTCAAATCTCCAGATGCCAGGCGCTATCCCAGAGGTGGAATATGTTAGTGACAGGCCTGGCAGGGTCCCCCTGGGAGGCATCGGGAAATGTAGGTGGTGCCACCTTGATGGTTCCAGGCAGAGCAATGCCAGAGTGTCTGACCGTGGGTAAAACGGAAGTGTTTGCAGCCTGTTTTCTGTTCCACGATGGGATGTGTGGGGATGAAAGGTGGCCGACCAGCTGCTCACCATCAGGTTACGAGCATCTACAGTGGAACCAGATGCAGTCTTTGAGGACCAGCACTAGAAGCCTCTTGGAACTCACTCCCAAAACAGGAGGTAAGGAAGTGGCATACTATTGCCCAGTGCCACAAAAATGTTTCCCTCAGTGGCACTCTGCCAGGTGGAGGGGTGGCGGGCTGTGATGGGGCCCCGTGAGGGAACTGAACACACACAGCTGCTGACAGCCAGCCAGCCCCACAGGCAGCTTGATGCCAGAGACATCAGGCCTCTCTGAACAGCCTGGGCATCAGGAAAAGAAAGCCTAGTTGGCAGAGTTTGCCTAGGAACCAGGCCTGCAGGGCAGAGAGAGGACTTCATTAGAAGAGACGTTGCCAGGCGTTGCACCAGGAGAGCCAGGTACTCTCTCTCTCTGCCGCCGCCTCCTGTGGTGACTGGGCAACCCATTTGGCCTTATATTTAGAGGGACTACTCATCCCAGGGGGCTTGGCATCCTTATTAATAACTCCCTTTTCAATCTCAAAAGTGTCTCCATCTGGCAAATAAATGATCTGTTCTCTCTATTAATTGTACCTCGGTTTCCTCTAATATGATAGTTTTTTTGGGGGGAGGGCATTATATTTGTAAAAGATTTTTGAACAAAATGGGCTATATCTTAAAATGTATCATTAATTGAATCCCAAAGAGTTGCAAAAGAATGGTCATCGGTTCTTAGTAATGAAAAAACACACCATGTTTTCTAGACAGTTAGTTTTTGATAGGTTAATAGGGAGAATAACTCCCTTGAAGAAGAAAAACCTGTTTGTGTTTGTTAGTTTCAAACTCCCTACCCAATCTCTGTAAATTCTAATGGGAAATGAAATATCTGGGCAGGAGGGAAGGGTGAGGAGCAAGGGACTATGGTAATCCACAAACTAGAAAATGAGCTGGAGTCACTGGGCTGTGTCGCAGGGATAATCCTCTGTGTAGATGGCTGCTTTTCTAAAGTCAGCTCGACAGATTTTGCTGGTGCTCTGGGAATTAGCAAATCAGCGCCACTCAAGCTGCGTCCTTCTAGAGTGGCTCCTGGAGGAGAGACCTCTGGGGAGGGCTGCTTTTTAGCCAAAGATCGAAGTACCTCTGTCCCTGGCATCTGAGAATTTTGTTCTTAAGATGCAAGAAAAAAAAGAACATATTTTGGTTTCTTTCTTTAAATCCATCTTTCTCAGACCAGTTTTTAAAGGCAGGAGTGTCCCCCGCCTCCACACCACCACATGCGTTATCTTGCTCTTTGCATTGATACTACTGCTTTGTGATGCAAGTGACTGGCAGGAAACGTGGATTTTGAAAATGTGTCACTGGATGTGTCTAACTGCAGGAGAGCTCGAATGATTCAATAAGCAAAGCAGCAGACGGAGAATTTCAAGAGTCTTTCACTGCATTTCCTCCTCCCTCGCAGATTTTGTGTGATTTTTGTCCAAGTCACCACCTTTCAGATCCCAACTGCAAATAAGGTGATGCAACAGAGCAAGCTGAAGTGCTAAGACAGAAGTGAAGATAACGAGGTCTCAGCTCCTCCTTACGTACTGCTTAGATAAAGTATGTGTCTCAGACAGGAGGGAGGGCATCATCAGCTCCACCTTTTGACAGTGCTCTCACTTTATTTTTTTATTATTTTTTTTGAGGAGGATTAGCCCTGAGCTAACTACTGCCGATCCTCCTCTTTTTGCTGAGGAAGACTGGCCCTGAGCTAACATCTATGCCCATCTTCCTCTACTTTATATGTGGGACGCCTACCACAGCATGGCTTTTGCCAAACGGTGCCATGTCCGCACCCAGGATCTGGACCAGCGAACCTCGGGCCACCAAGAAGCAGAACGTGTGAACTTAACCACTGCGCCACTAGGCCGGCCCCTGCTCTCACTTTAATGGAATCAAACCTTCTGGGTTTAGAGAATGAGATATAATAGGAATTCTCTTCTCTTTCCCATTTTTATTCACCAGAGGGAAACATGTAGTTGGTTTTGAATTAAATACAGATTTCCAAGAGATAACAGGCTATCGTATGGGAAAATTTAATACTGAGGTAATTGCAAAACCGTTTCTATGCTATTTTGCTATATGGATGACAGAGAAAACACCCTAGAAAAAATGTATTTTTAATGAAATGTAGCTGAAAGATTGCTTTCAGAGCATGTAATATTCTCAGATACCAGCTTGGACAATGCAGGCCAAACTGTTTGAGCCCCTGGCCAGATGATCCACTGGATGTCATAAGTTCTGTGTAAATTATTATCTATCTGTAAAAGGCAAATGCATATTTGCTTCTTAAATTTAGGGTTTTAGCTTGCTTGCTTTTTTTTTTTTTTGTATCTTAGCTTTCTTCTTTTCCCTCCTTGACATAAAACCAAGGAAGGAAGAAGCCTCCTGCCTCTAACCCTCTCCTATTTCACGTGCCAGAGCAATTACTGCCTGTTAAGAAGCCATTCTACATATAATGTGGTTAGTTAAGTGGCCTAATGCCCCGGTTATCCAGTTAGTCACAGGCAGTAAGGTGGGGATTTAGTTAGCGGAGTCAGACAGAGAAGTGGAAATCTGATTAGCCAGTTGCTTTCTGAGGCTGTTGGCTGAGAGGGCTGTTGAACTGAGTGAGGAGCAGTATTGCTGGGTGAGGTTTAGCTTCAGACAGACTGTAGGAATCTGCTGCTTCCGCAAGGTCTCTTTGAGAACTTTCCCCTAACACAGAATGCCCTTCAGCCTGGAGATAGTCTCATCAGTTTGTCAAACTTGCTTTACGTCTTCTTGCATGTAACAATGTCAGAGATTGGGGCAGGCCCTGTGGCTGAGTGGTTAAGTTCATGCACTCTCCTTCAGCTGCCCGGGGTTCACCCATTTGGATCCTGGGCACAGACCTAGCACTGCTCATCAAGCCATGCTTTGGTGGCGTCCCACATAGAGGAGCTAGAAGAACCTACAGCTAGGATATACAACGATATACTGGGGGCTTTCAGGAGGAGAAAAACCAAACAAACAAAAAAGGAAGATTGGCAAAAACAAACAAAAAAACAATCTCAAAGATAGCCAGATGGCTATGGACCAGATTTCCCATCAGTCTATTTGTTTCTATCTTTTAGGGCCAATCTCATTTCTTTTTCCACTAAGTTACAGCTCGAAGGGCCAGAGGTCTGAGTGTGGTGCCTACCCTGCAGTGGACAGAGGTGCCAAAAGACCTCTGCAGTTCGGCATGTGGTTGTGTGGCCAGGCCTACAGGCGTACAAGGGAATATTGCACTGAGAGGATTTTGTTTTAAATGCTTGAAGCCAATGGCCATGCTATTGAGAGAGCATTGAACTGTGCAGAGTGCGGAGAAGTTACCTTGACCTCATCTTTTTTCATCCCCCTTCTGACCCTGCCCCAGATACCTACTCTTCCCTTTCTAGTACCCCCTTTTCTGGTGTCTCTCAGTCACAGAGCAGTGACACAATGGTATTCTCTCTTAGCCACCCAGCCTTCCAGACTTGGGCCCCTAGTGGTTCTCCAGGGAGGGAACAAGAAGGGAGTTTCTGTTTTCTCCCTCTGTTGAACACTTCATAACAATGCCCATTGTCCTCATCTGTAGGTTGGGGTCGGTGCAAAGGTCCCTAAAAGGGGAGCCAGTTGGTTCTGTCCGGTTCATCTGCTCAGATGCTGCCACCTAGTGGTTCCTTCTTCTTTAGCACCCTGTGTAAAGTGGAGGAGATGTTATAGACAGTTTTCTACTGCCTTTTCTCTCTCTTTTTTTTTCCTCCCGGTCCTAAATTGTTCCCTTTCCTTACCTCTTTATCTATCACATACACAAAAAACTTCCTTTTTTTATTCCTGGGTCATAAAATTGGAAATGAATGACTGCCATAGGATCTTTTGTGAAACTTGGGATCCACTGACAACATCCCTGATTGTTCCCTGGCTTCTCTCTTTTGATGATGTGAAATGGGTCTCTTACTGCAAGGCTATGATATGGTTGTTATAGAGGTGAGGAAGGCTACTGCCGATCCAGGACTGCTCTGAATAGGCATTTGTGGAAATAAAATTGCTATAGCTGCTCAATTGCCCGTCTTTCAAAATTTCTCACGTAGAGAGTCAGGCAATAATAATAGCCAGTCCTTATTGAGTAGTTACTATGTGCCAGGCATTGTTCCAAGTAAGTTACAAATGTTAACTCCTTTAATCTTCCTAATGACCCAGTGAGATGGTGTAGACCACTTCTAAGGTGAGGAAATTGAGGCATGAAAGGTCAAGTAACTTGCTTTAGAGAACATATGTAGTCAACAGGGAACTGGGATTTATTCCAAGGCTGTCTGGTTCCAGAGTTAATGTTCTTAACCATTACGTTTTGCTGCCTCTTCAAGGCAAAGATACCCCGAGTGCTATCTACAGGCAGCAGGAAAAGGAAGCCGGGCTGTGTATATACGCAAGCCCTCCCCAAAGCACTTCCTTGGCCCCACTCTGGGACTTGTCCAGGACACAGAGGGGTGGTTAACTTGTAACCCAGGCCCGAAAAGGAACTCTCCAATGTGCTGACCCCAAGGACTCGCCCTGTCTCATTTTAGAGAGTCAGCACATAAGAAAAGAGTAACCAAGTAGGCAACCAAAGGAAGAAGCCAGCAGGCCTGGGTTCCAGAGGCGATTCTGCCTTGAGAGACAACTGTGAGTCCCTTCCCTCTCTGGGCTACTGTTTCCTCTCCGGCTCTCCCTTCCCACTTTGGAGGCAGCGAGAATGCTCAGAACCAGTGTTTTGATACCATTGCGAAAAGAAACTCAGCACCATCACACATGGCAAGGAACCAAATCGGAAGTTTATTTGTGCTTTTCAAACCAGCCGAAACAACCAGCAACCTCCTCCTCCAAAGGTTTCCTTCTCTCACACCTTCTCTGTGACAAGCCTGTGGAAAGGCAGAAGTGGATATGGGGACATGTTTGGAGATGGGGTGAGCTATGACAAGGCAGGTTTAGTAACAGGTTTGCCGTGTATGCCTCTTCCCACTTGTCTTGTTGGTGGTTTCCAGTTACGGCAAGGTGTCAGAGACTTCAGGTCTGAAGGGTCTCTTCAGTGAAGGGAGGAGTCTGGGGGGGGGTGGCAGGGGTAAGGAGTGGGAGCTCTTGATGATCAGTTTCTTCATAAAGGCAGGATAGAGAGAAGGGTATGTGTCCTAAAGGAGGAAAAATACATAAATTTGTTTTTATGATTCAAAATACAGAAGTATAAAAGGGCAGAGAGTAAAAAGTATCTCCCTCCTATCCTGTCTCACAGTCACACAGTTTCTCTCTCCTTGGAGAAAGGACTGTGTTATCATTTTCTTTCTCCTTCCAGAGATAGCTCATACATACCTAAGTAATAGGAGACTCCCTTTTTACACAAATGGAGCATATTAGGCCTACTCCCTTTGCTGCTTTTTTGGTTTGTTTACCAACGCCTCTCAGAATGTATTCCACATCAGTGCAGAGAGCTTCCTTTTCTTTTTCACTGTTGCATAGTACTCAATTCTGTGAATGTACTACAGTTATTTGGCTAGGCCTCTATTCATTTCCAATGGTTTGCTATTACAAACGAGTAACCTTGTGTGTGCATCATTTGCATGTGTGCAAGTGTAGCTGTAGGATAGACTCCCAGATGTGGGCAAAGAGAATGGGGAGATAAACACCTCTGCCATTAAATAAGTGACAGAAGGAAGGAGGGTGAATTTGTTTAGATTGGATAGAAAAATTCCACCCCTCTGCTTTCACTGCCAGGAAATGGAGTCCTCATTGGGAAAGTCATGAAGTCAAATCTTGAGTGACAGGCCCGAGCTGGTGCTTTATGTTTGTACAAGGGCATCAGAGAGTGAGATCTATCCTTATGTGTAGTCCTAAATGAATCCACTCAGCTGCTGCTGCACACTAGAGTGGGCCCTGGTCTGGAAGATTCCAAGGACGGTTTATAACACTGTCACACGTGATCCTTCATTTCCAGCAGTAAAGGCTTCTCCCATTTCAGGCCGGAAGATGGAGCTAGCGATGTCATGCTACCCTTGGGTGTCCTCCATCACCACCCTAATTCTAAACAAAATCCACTCTGCGCCAAAGCAACTCCTATTGTTACCCCTACCCAAAGCAAGCACTCACTCCACTGTTTTAAAATATGATATGGTCCTTGCTCATAAAATACAAGCCACATTCTTTATTACCTGAAAGTTAGTTTGATTATGTTCCATAGGAATCCTCACACCGTGGCCAATCATACTGGAATACATGGGCATTTAGGGGAAATGGTGCCCCGGATTTGAGAGCTGGGGATAAAGAAACCCAGACCCATCCCTGTGGCAAAAATTCCTAGTTGTTCCCCAATATCCATCTCCCCTTTTTATTTATTAATGAACCCCCTTTCCACTTTTAAGCTGGACACAAGTTCTACCTAGAATAAAGCTTTCTTTGCAGCTTGGTGTGTCTGGTCAATGAAATGTAAGCAGAAGTGTGTGCAACATCTGTAAAGTATCTTTAAAAGGAGAAGGTGTGCCCATCTCCTTTCATTTTATCTTTCCTCCTGGGTAGGATACAGACATGATAGCTGGAGCTGAAGCATCCATCTTGGGCCATGGAGCAACCCTGGGAATGTTGGACACACACAGTGGAGCAAAAAGAGAGGGTACCTGGGACCTGGATACCTTGGATCATGTACTTCCAGATTTTTACAGAAGAGAAAAATTAATTTCTATGTTAATTAAATCGCTGTTATTTTGAGTTTTCTGTCATATGTAGTTGGACCTAATCATAACTGACACAGTCCCTTAATTTAGGAAAAACAATTCCAGACTCATCTTCTTTCAATGGTGAATCCTTAGCATCACTTTGGAAATGAAGAAAAGCTACTTCACTGGCAAGTCTCATCCTTCACAGAGAGACGAAGGCATGGGCAACAAATTCATTGGCAATAGTTCTGATACCTGGGCTTCATCATTCTTCCACTTCAAAGGCCGTGGTGAGATACTCCTTTGGAACAATCCCAATGAGGCTGTTCAGTTCTCCTACCCACCAGCCGTACATGTTATACTCCTGAAAAATGGAAAGAGGATGGTTTCAGTTGGAATTTGGTCATGCTTCTGTTCATCTCGTGGTGGCTGCGTGGGAGAGTCCTGGTGCGGGGTGGTGTCTTTGCTGACACTATGAGTATGACTCAACACCTCGATGGGATTGCTGAATTTAAGTCATCTGGAGGAGGAAAGAAAACTCCGCTTTCATTTTGCCATTTTCCTGTCTACATTGTAAACTTAGCACATTTGATGCTGATGAACCTAAAGAGCATGTGTTTTACCAAGCAAAGTAGAATGGCTCCTCCAGAGAAAGTTGGGCACACCCGAAAATGCCAGGACACTAAAGATATCCAGGGAGTCAGGTCACAGTTTAAATCAATAATGTTTCCCAAGCATCTTGTATGTGGAAAGTGCTGCCCGGGTTCCCATGAGATATATAACGAGGAATCGGAACACTGCTTGCTCCTTGGGAGCTTACAGCAGAGAGTAATGGGCTTGGAGTCAGACAGACTGGGATCTAATCTCCGCCTGGTCCTTTAGTAGCCATGTAACCTTAGACTCTCCCAGCTTTCACTTCCTTTTCTGTAAGAGTAGGGATCAGATCACCCCTCCTGTTTGTTGTGGGGATGTTGGTGATGCCACATTAGTGAAAACAATTCAAAGTGTCTGATACAGAGTAGGTGCTCTAAACATTAGATTCCTCCCCTGGAAGAGAGGAGAGGTTGACCTGTACGTCAATAATGACAGGCAGGACATAAGAGCCACAGAGAGGGGC
>NC_060277.1:92382990-92434813 GCF_021613505.1 Equus quagga | reverse complement strand
TGTACGTCAATAATGACAGGCAGGACATAAGAGCCACAGAGAGGGGCAAACAAGAAAGGGAGTGAGAGGGTTTAAAAGAAGGGGTGGTCACAGGGTTGAGAATGAAACTCCTTGAATACAGAAGAGCTTCTCAAAAGCACAGCAGATGTTGAACATTATGAGAGTATTCCTGAAAGCACCAGAAAACGTTTTCCTCTGGAGGAAGTAAAATTTAGAAATACATGGGAAATACCATATATTCCAATTCAACTGGATTTGGGGTACCACGAAGCTAACCGTCTGCTTTTTGCACACCTGCCTGTTGAGTTCTACTAGGAAAAAAAAACAAAAAAAAAAACGGGCTGGGCCCGTGGCCAAGTGGTTGGGTTTGCGTTCTCTGCTGTGGCGGCCCAGGGTTTCGCCGGTTCATATCCTGGGTGTGACATGGCACCGATGGACAAGCCATGGTGAGGCGGCGTCCCACATGCCACAACCAGAAGGACCCTCAACTAAAAATATACAACTATGTACTGGGGGTCTTTGGGGAGAAAAAGGAAAAATCTTTTTTTTTTTTTTTAAGATTGGCACCTGAGCTAACAACTTTTGCCAATCTTCTTTTTTTCTTCCTGCTTTGTCTCCCCAGATCCCCCCAGTACATAGTTGTATATTTTAGTTGTGGGTCCTTCTGGTTGTGGCATGTGGGACACCACCTCAACATAGCCTTGTGAGTGATGCCATGTCCGTGCCCAGAATCCAAACCAGCGAAATCCTGGGCCGCCAAAGCAGAGTGTGCGAACTTAACCACTCAGCCACCGGGCTGGCCCCAAAAATAAAATAGAAAAAAAAAAATAATACCCCCCCCCCCGCAAAAAACCAAGGTTGGTGACACAATAAAATTCCGGGCCAAATGGTTATCTTTTTGTTTCTTTTTGATAGCCTCTCTCTCCTCCTCCAACTCTGCCTCCCTCCTCCCTCTCAGCAGATGACCTCTTTTCTATCTTCAAAGAGAAAATAGAGGCCATCAGATCTGTCAACCTTCAGCCACCAAAAAAGGAACTTACCTGTATGACAACCATCCTTCTTACCCATTAAAGTGGAGGAGATGTCCCTCCCCTGGTTTAAGGCCATCCCTCACAGCGTGTACTTGGGTTTAAGACTGTCCCTCATAACAGGCACTTGGAACCCTTCTGCTTGCTTGCTTTCTTAGAGACAAGGTTCTGTAGAGTCCGACCTCCACAGAAGGGCTCACATAATGTAAATGGCTCCTTCCAGCAGCGATGAAAGGTGTTCAAGTTTCTTCGTCTTTGAAGACAGTTATTAGTCTCCACCGCATGTCTACTTCCCATTTCTACTAGTGCCTGCCGACTGCCAATTCACAAACTTACTGAAAGAGTTTACATCACTACTGCCCCCACACCTTGCTTTCTATTCACTCTTCAAGCCGCTCTAATCAGGCTTCTGCCTCCATCACTCCGCTTACACTTTCTCTCCATGGTCTCCTATAGTCTCCTTATTGCTCAGATTCTGTAGGTACTTCTCAGTCCTTAACTTGTTTTCTCAGCAGTGCTGGCACTATGCACCCTTCTTGAGGCATTTTCTTCTTAGTTTCTCTGATAATTCTCTCTCTTGGTTTCCCTCCTACCTCTGTGGTTGCTTCTTGTCATTCTCCTTTGCAAGCTCATCTTCCTCTATTCCTCCTTTAAATGTAGTTGTTTTCCAGGGTTCTGTCCCAGCCGCCGCCACCTTCTTTTTTTTTTTTTTTGAGGAAGATTAGCCTTGAGCTAACTACTGCCAGTCCCCCTCTTTTTTGCTGAGGAAGCCTGGCCCTGAGCTAACATCTGTGCCCATCTCCCTTTACACTATATGTGGGACGCCTACCACAGCATGGCATGCCAAGCGGTGCCATGTCTGCACCCAGGATTCGAACCGGCGAACCCCGGGCTGCCGAGAAGCGGAACATGTGAACTTAACTGCTGCACCACTGGGCCAGCCCCCCAGCCTTCTTCTTGATGCACTTTCCTTGAGCAGTCTTATACACCTCTGCGGTCTAGCCACCATGTCTGTGTAAACGACTCACGACCATAGCTCCAGCCCAGATCTGAGTGTTGGCCCCAGTACCCAAGTGCGTGTCCATCAAGCTGCTCAAACTCAGTGTATCCTAAATTTAACCCTTCATCCTACCTCTATCTCCATTCCCTCTCCCAAACTATCTTTACCTCTTGTGTTCTCTATCTCAGTGAATGGTACCACTATGCACTCAGTTACTCAAGCCACAAACCCGAGTTGTTCCCAATTTCACTCTCCTCTTCCCATCAGTCCTTGAGTTCTGTCTATTCTCTTTCCAAAATATTATCAGAACTATCCGCTTCTCTTCATTCCCACTGCCAATACCCCAGAGTCATGTCACTGTCATCTTTCATGAGGACTACGGAAACTACCTCCAAATTGGTTTCTGTACCTCCAATTTTGTTCCCCTCCAATCTATTCTTCATTCTGCAGCCAGAATCTTTCAAAATGCACATTGACAACATCACTGCTCTGCTTGAAGCCGTTAAGCGGGTCCTCACTGCCCGCTGTCCACTTCTTACCACGGTGGACAAAGCCTTGCATGAGCTGGCCCCACTCACTGCCCAGCATTGTCATTCATCCCCTAAATCTAGTGGACCCTTGGTAAAAGAGAACTTAGCTCGGCTGCTCCCATGGGCCACAGGCTCTCTCACCTTGGCGCCTTTCCTCTGCCTGTTTAGCCTCTACTTCCCTCCTCCTTTTCATGTGGCTCACTCCTAAGCAGCCTTCAGATCTGAATTCCTGAGTCTCTCCAGACTCTAGAAGCCTCTTCTTGCCACCCTCTGACAGTGTCCCAGCCATGTACTCTGCCCTGTGCTTGCCGGGAAATGAACTCATTGCACTGCCTTGTATCTGTCTGCCTTTGTCTCAGTGCCAATCGCTAGGTGGAAAGTTCCCTGAGAGCTGGGACCTTGTTGGTTTTGTTTGCTGTTGTATTACCAGCACTCAGCATGGTACCTGGCACAGAGTGGGGCCAAAAAAATATTTGTTAAATGAGTTTATGAAAACATGGAGAGAACAGTGGGGATTTATACTCTCAGTTGAGCAGATTTAGTTACAACTAACTCCAAGATATTCCCTTGGTGAGTGAACTAGTTGTGGCAGGAAGAGAGCAACTGCCTTTGGAGACAGTTTCCCCAAATGGCTGCCTAAATACCAAGAGAGCCTCCACGGCCATAAGAACGGAGACTACTGAGTTGATCCTAAAAGGAACAGGGAATTACCTTTTAAAAATCAGTCTTAAATAAATGAATGTGTCCACCACCTGTCCCTCACTGTCTTCACCACACCTTCTCATTCCCTCCCTCCCCGTGGGCAACTTCCCTCAAGGTCTGCACTGCCTTATGGGGAATTACCCAGAATTCCTTAGCCTATGCCTGTCGGGACATTTCAAAGCTCCTCTTGGTACAAGTTATGTTCCCATCCATTTTCCAATACTGAAGTTAGGGCAGTTTCTGCCTTACATTTTCTTGGAGCGTTGCCTTGTATTAGGACATGGCCGGGATGGCCACGTCTACAGGGCCTCACTGTGAAGGGAACACATATTCTGTCTTCCTTTCTCACCATAATTCATAAAAACTCTGGCTTTAGTTCTGCTATCTCATGAGCAGAGGGTGCGCACAATGTTGTCTCACAGTCTTTTGATCAAAGTCAACTTGCCTAACTGTGTGAAGTGTGGTCTACTACCTGCCAGATGCTGTCATCTTCATCACTGAGGGGCTCAATTAGGGCATTCTCTCCCTAGGGGCCTGACTCACCTTCAAGACTCCTGCCTGACTCACTCTTGGCAGCATGCCCCTTTAGCAGTGAAGCCAGGAGTGGGGACTGAGCCTTGGGAAGGCCGTCTCTGCTGACTCGAAGAGGGTGCAAACAGGAAGCAGATGAAGCCAGCAGGACACCTGCAAAGTCCAGGCTCCCAGTCAGTGTGCTCTTGCTGGAGGGGAATGCTGACCCTGCCGACCACAGATGTAGTAACTCTCACAGTGGTGAGAACTGAAATGAGTGAAATCAACTCTCTGCCCTTCAAAACAAAAGAGCAGGCAGAAGTGTAAGGAGGATGGCACAGTCTCAGAGACCATATGTATCCTGCTGTGGGAGCCTAGGAGCTTAATCAAAGCACCTACAGGTCTTGCGATCTGACTGTCTTCTCCAGATTTCATCCCTTGGCTGGATACCCGAAAAGGGCTGCGGGGCTGAGATGTTTAAAGCATGAATGGAAAATTTCTAGCCTTCTCTTCCACTACCACCCCCCATGCATTGCTCCAGCCCAGTCTGAACACCACGAGGTATTTTAAAATAATTTCTACTTTGATGAATTGCTTGGGAGTCCACAATTGCTCATAATCAAAGGGAGAAAAATGCAAATGAGATCCGGCCGAGAACTATCACCAGCAAACGTTTATTTCACTGCACAGTGCCAAAAAGAATTAAAACAACATTAAACTCACAGCAATCATGTTTAAGCCCTCGTTTCCAAGTGCCAAATTGCACCACTCTGGATCATACAGATGTTCGTTAATTATGCTAATTTTTATTAAACTATTAAAATGGAGAGAGTACTGGCTCAGCCAGGCAGACCCCAGCTCTGAATGAACTCTGCTCTTGTCTAGAGGTGCTAATTTACTGCATTTTTATTAAGTTGCTGATTCTTGGATTTTAGTTTTGGGATGGCAGAGAGAACTGAATTCACGGGATCATTTTCAATAAAGTTGACTTCTTTTTGCCCAGATGTTTGGAAAGATCAGAAAAATGCCGAGACACTCCCAGGAGACCTGAAATCCTCACTGGGAAGTGTTTCTACCTTCGGGGCGGGGCTACATACCTACAAGTGATAATGTCAGGGAATCAGAATTATACAGGCTCTCCACTCTGTAACGCTATAGCCGCTGTGTATAGTAGAGCTAAGATGTTAATTAGACGTTAATATACGTTAATTAATTGAAGATGCTTTAGATAAGAATATAAAAAGCTGTTTTAAAAAACTCAAACCCTTCACATCAGTGCTTGCTTCTTGCCACAAAGTCTTTTAAGAGGCCTTTCACTTGAAAATAGTACAACATGTGGTTTGTTCTCATCATAAATATTTCTAGGCTTTATTAAACATCTGTTTCCCTCAACATCAACCCTGACCCACCTCCTTGAACCCCCTAAATGAAGGAGTCTTAAAAATGAAGGTTGACTATTTGGACTCCATTATCTGGTTGCAGAAGCTATTGGCCTGGTTGAGCAAAGCATTGACTGAACCTGAAACAGACACAGCACTCACCATCAGCAACAATCAAAAGTGTTTATGGGGGATTGCACACTGCTATAAAAGGATTTATGCTGCTAATCTCCATCAACAAGGAAAAAAAAAAACCCTACCAAACCTGCCATAAAAAGAACAGCAAATTCTATAAACAAAAAGCAGTATGGCCACCAACCACGGGCACGTCGCACAGCTTGACTCTGCCTCCAGTGGTTTCCCATTGCTGTTTATGGTTTCAAGACTATCATGGACCTCCTCAGTGCTCCTCCTGTCACAGGGCCCTGAGTCCCTGTGTGGTGCTGCAAATACCCTGTCAGTAGGTGTCAGGGGATATCAGGGGGAAAACCAGCAGGCGCCTATCATAAGCCTTAAAAGAGATTAAATACCCCTACTCCATGATTGCTACATTTTAATTTCTCTCCTCCCTGCTGGTTCCTATTTGTATAAGCTCTTCCATGGCTCCCCTGGAGTAGCACAGACATGACCTGGAATGACCACCCTGTCTTGGGATGAGAATTCAATTTCTAGGCTCAGTGAATCTTAGGCTGTTCCAACAAAAGGAAGTCACCATCCTCTAGGGCACAGATTCTTAAACTGGGGTCTGTGAACCCCTGGCCTGTGTGTGGATGGCTGTGAAGCGATCTTTGAACTCCTTGAAATTGGTGTAAAATTTTGTGTGCATGTGTACATGTGTCTTGTCCCTGGGGTGAGGCCCAGACCTTTCAACAGATTCTCAAAGGGTTTGTGAACCCTCTAGAGTTTCCAAACCAGCACTCTAGGGGGGAAATACAATAATCTTTATGGCCTGGATCTGCACTTTGGCCCAGTGTGGCCATCTCCACCTCCACTCTCCTTTGAAAATACAGCGAAAGGAAATCAAGACTCCTTGTTCTTGCCGTGCTGGGTTTCCTAGGTTTCCGCCCCCAGCTGCAGTCTGCTCCCTCTTCAAAGTCTGACCAAGCTTGCTCACGCCTTCCAAGGCGCCATCTCTTTACCTGTGACTTAAAAGTTAAGGTGTCTTCTCGTAGCTTCCATTTAAATCCACATGATGGCTTTTGGAGCCAGCTGCTTGACACTGTTGGTTCCCCTGAGAATGTTCCTAACAGAAATGTCCTCTTTTCACATTGAATTGGGCTTCGGTAAGCCTCTGTGGAACAAGATTCCTGGGAAGCGTCTCATACTTTTGTTCTTTTAACCATCAAAGTTGACTCTATCAGTGCTTGTAAACAAGAGAATTCCTCTTCAAGAGAGCAATCCATCAATCCCTAACGTGAAAGATCAATGAATGCTTGATATATGTGTGGGAAAGGCCAATCAATCACAGAATTATTGGTTTATGATTGCTTATTTCTCCTATTAGTGCTTGTGCATCATACATTCTCATTAGTAAAGATGGGAAATTTGAATTCCTAAGCAGCGTAGATTGTAATATTCCAGGGTCAGCCAAAGACATCACATTTGTACCCTGGATTGGCCCACAATTTCTCTACTCCTAAAACCCAACTTTGGAAATTTAATGCTTTCTGAGGATATTATAAATTATTAAATAAATTGAGGGTTCTAACTCAGCACCCTCCCAACTGATAAGAAAAACAAGGCTGGGAACAGGAATTGCTCACCACAGAATAACAGGTGCCCGTTTTTTAGCACAAATGACTTTATGAAGAGATTTTGTAGAAGGAGATAGGAAGTGGCCATTTGGGTGGCCGGCAGATTAGTGGTGTTGGAACCTAAGAAAAGATCCAAGCTCAGCGCTTGGCTGAAACCTTGGGTAGCTTGGTGACCTCTCCAGGCTGTTTTACGCCATGTTTTAAGTTCTTGGCAATCGTTTTCTCTTTTTCCGATTATTCAGAGTTTTGGTCTATGAATGATAATAAAAATGAATAATTAAATTTGCCTCAATTGAACCAGTTTTATTTATTGTTACATTGCAGGGAATTTGCTAACCTGCAGATTGATGGGCCTGGATCCAGGCTGAGGGAAGCTGAGTGAGTATAAGAAAGAGGACACAGAAAGGCTGGGTGGTCAGCGAATGCACTTGGGGGTCACACAGCGACAACTCTCCAGAGCTCAGCCCCCAGCTGAGAGTTGGGTGTTCTGAGAAGAGGCAAGTGTCAGCTGGCTGGAGGGGCTGAGAGCCCGTGAGTGCAAGGGAATATTCAGCCTCAAGTCTGAATATTATATCCTGAACTGGGTGTGAGTTGAGAATGATCAAGTCAAGGCGAGGGAGGTGTGTAGGACCTGTGCACAAACAGGATATTGTTGGTGATGGAAGTGTGTGTAAGACAGAGAGTGTGCATGACAGAAAATTCACACGCTTTGAAGGTAGGAGGGAAAGTGGAACAGGGCTATAAGGAAAGAGAAACAGAAAGAAACGTGCAACTTGAACTTTGCCTAAAGAAGGGAGAAAGGATAAAGGGAAGGTAAACATTTTGCAGATGGGAGAAAACAAGGTGCCAAGTGCAGAATTCAGAAACAATAGAGACAGCACCATTTCGGAGCTGATAGAATTGTGATACCATGTGAAACCAGCGTATTAATATGTATTCCATAAACTGTGCAGCTCGCAGCTCTGCACCGCTCTGTTTTGCTCTGACCGCAGTACCAGCCTCAGGCACCACAACACAATTTGGAAACAATGTGACGGAAATGTTTAATCTGCTCGGCCCATCTGTGCTGCGTATTTCTCCAGATCTCCCTGAGAGAGGCGCCTTGAATCTCCACATTGCCTTTAACATTCTCCTAAATCACCTCCCCACTGCACTTCAAGCGCCATTGCTACAATATCACAGGTTCATCTAAAGTGCAATGGGGAGGGGGGTCGGGGGGAGGTGCAGGCCGGGATATTTTTTATTTTAAAATAATTTCCAGAGATCGTCTTTTCTGCTTTCTTTAAAAAAAGAAGAAAAGTTATTCTACTGTTGCCGTAAGGTTATTGAGGCTGTTTGGTGCAAAACAGGGTAGGATAGAGTGGAATCATTCTCCGAAGAATTATTTTTATTAATCTCGATTTCCTCAATTGGACATGGGAGGGGCTGAGCAGATGCTGGTTTTCTCTTCCCTCTCTTTCTTGCACCTTGCTAGGGTGATGCGTTTGTTTGGGGCTGGTACCTCCCTGCTTTACACTGTCTGCACTGGTTACTTCCTTGACCCTGCCCTGTTCCAAACAAAGCCATCAAAGAAGGAGCAGGACAGGTATACATTTAGTTCCTGGTCAACATGCCCTCATCAGAAAGGGACATTGTCTATATTATTAATTTTAGCTTACAATCTTAGATTTTTCTCTCGTAAAGCACAGACGTTGAACATCAGATTTCTGCTGCCTTTCCCCTACTTGATTTTGCCAGATTCAATGACTTGGGGCCAGAATGTAGGAAGCTGGGGTAGGTTAAGGAGGAAGAAGGGTTGACAAGTCACCATGTTCCAGACCTTAGACAAATGGAAGAGAGTTGCACATCACCAAGAAAATTAGGATTCCTTTTGCTTTGTGAATTAAAGAAATGAATAATTTAGTCCTCAAGATTGTTCCGGCGAGGGAAAGGCAACGTCCCAGTTGCGAAGCCCTACAGCCTGTCGGTGTGTTACATCATCTGCACACATAGGCGTTTCCATGACAACCGCTTATAGCTTCATTTCCTGGATCTCTCTAGGGGGTGTCACAGCCAGATCCACCTGCTTTTCACCCTACCCTCGGTGGGGTCATGGTAAGGTCGCCAGAATAAATGAACGCGGGTACTAATGATCTGTTTACTGCTGTTTATGCTCTGTGTGTGTCAGGGGCACGCACATTTAGAGAGCTCATTATGGTTGCAATTAGAATGCACCATCGCTAGATATTTAACTCCTTTTTCTTTTAAATTAGCATTTTAATAACATTCTTTGAGCAGAGAAACAAAATGACCATTTTTCACGGACAAACTTCTAGCTGTAGGTGCAACTTTAATGGCAAAGTTGTGAAGGGGAAAGAAGGGAGAAAAAAAGGCCATTTTTACTACTTTCACCCTCCTCCTTACCAAAAGGATATTTTTATTTGCTTTCTAACACACTCAATTTCCTAAATTTGTTTTGAATCCAATTATTTTGGGTGGTTTAAAGTACTGCGCTCTTGTTGGACGGAAATTAGCAGCGATTGAAATTAACTTTCTATGTGACCTGTGAAGGGGCTAAAATAATTACAAGTGTGTATAAGAAACCCTCTCTCCAAAAGACCCTTGCTGTAGGATCGGTCTGTGATCTGATGATACTATTATCAGAATATATTTATACAGTAACTGCAAGGGCTATTTTCTTTAAAAAGGTGATTGCAATTATTGTTTCTGTTTTATAACTCTTAGGATTATCTTATAGAGGATAAATGATGACAAAAACCTGTCATTATAGACAGGATAAATAGGAAGCAGAAAGAATGAAAATAATAAAACGGCATCATTTGCCATTTAAAAATGGCAAGATCTTAGAGCATCAAAAAGCAGGAGAGACAGAAAAGGAAAGATACAACATAGAGATCCGCTCAGTCAGAATGTTCCACAAGGCATTGCTTTTTAGGAATCAGCCAACACCTTTGCTTAGGTGTTTATAGATGCTGTGTTTGTGGAAAGTACAGTGAAAAATAACAATTTGAATGTTTCGATTATCTTTCCCAGTCCGTTCCATTTTCATTATTTATTTCCTATAAATCGGGACCTTGCTGAACATAATTCTGCAGACAAGGAGGTGGATGGGACAGCCAATGTGAATGAGGAGATAGATGGTGGGTGCGTGTAAGATAGATGCTAGGCGTTTATGAAAAGGATCAGCATGTCTGCATGTGAACATCCACAAAGTCGAGCAAGCAAGCATATAAAGTCTAACGGGTATTTATAGGTGGAAAAAAAGGTGCAAGGAAGATCGTCTGGGAACAAGCACACTGAGCATGAAAAGGGTTTGCTTTTTTCCTACCCTCTTGGAATCCACGTCCAAGTTCCGCTAAGATGTCCCATGCATTACTGTGGCTCCTGTGAAACCTTGCAAGCCTTTCCATGACAACAGACGGGGATTTCACAGCCAGAAGACTCAGGAGGTCAATAGTTGAAAAGCAAGAGTTGGAAAGAGAGATCTTTATCGACATCAAAACAATCCCACTAAAAAACCTCTGAACGATAGAAGGAGGAAAAAATTTAAAGATGCAGCAGGAAAAAAAAAAAGGCTTTATAAAAATGCAGGTTTAAAATGTTGACGCTTTTGTATCAGCCTAGTTGCACCTTAGAATCTACCATTTCATAAATAAAACACGGATGGCATAGACTATAATTTGGCGATAGCTACCCCAGGACATATCTAGATGCACTTCTGTTATTTTAATTAAATACTGCATTATGGTTTGTGACAACTACATAGCTACAGCGTAAATGAATTCAGAATTAAAGTGTTACTTAGGCATCCAGTAATTTTTGTTTCATTCCTCAGTTTTACAAAGCAAATAGCTATAAAATCAAGATGTTTGTTCATTTACAGATGGAGCGGGATTGTTGTCGCTGTTTTTTTTCTCCTTAATCCTCATGCACGAAAAGAAGACAGAGCTCAGAGTCTGGCTCCCAACACTCTTAGCTTATGAGCCACATCACAAAGAAAAACACATCCTCTTGACTATAATGTGAAATGCTGAATATTAATTGCTGGTATTATGCTTATCTTTCTAGCCGGGTTCTGTCTTTTAACAATTATTCTGATAGGCTGCCGTCTCGCGCTGCCAGGAGATTTTTCTCCTTCGTTTAGCAGTTAGAAACCTATTTTATTTTATTAAAAAAAATCTTAAAGTTCACAATGCTCCTTGAAAGTTTTTAGTATCTGGACTCTTCCCAAATACAGAATATTAGTGGCAACAGAGAAACTGCCAAAGCTCTTTGCTAAAAAGACGATGCACATTTTTCCATTTAAAAGAAAAAAATATTTTTCATTCTAGCAATATTAATATTTCCTTAATGAAACTGGAGAGGGTATTGCAATTTGACATAATCAATTGGTTAGTTTAAATGTCACTTCACTAGCAAATCATTAGAGAGGTTCAGAATATTCTCATCTAAGAGGCACAGATTTTCACTCAAAATTAATATGGTAGAGTAAAAGGATTTTTGTTCAAATCTAGATTTGAACAAAATCTAGAGGATTTAATTGTATCTTTATTGTGTCATATGTCAAGATGAAAGTTTTTGAATAGCAAGTTTTCTGAAACCATTGTCTATTATTTCTAGTTCGAGAATCAATACAATCCTTTTATTAACCTTAAATATTACCACATGACTGGCAATGTCTGCCAATTCTAGCTTTTCTGTGTTCTAACCAATTACCCCAAGCCCCCGATAACTAATCCTATGAACTGCGTAGAAGTTACTGCCCTGTATGTTTGCAATGAGGTTATAATTTGCTTCAATATTTCGCTCGTTTGGTTGGAGAGCTGGACGCATACACTACCAAGAAACACTGGCAGACAGAGGTTGGGGGAGGCTGAGTTCCTTTCGAGAAAATAATTACACAGAAACAAAGCTTTTGTGACTCCTTTCAAATAAAGCATCTCACCAAAATGTCATGCAGCCTCTTTGGCAGATTAGTGAGGAGTTTATTACTAAATCTCTGTCTAATAAACGTGCAGTTGACTCTGGAGGAGCTGCTTGTTATAATACTGGCAGTGGGAAATGAAGGGAATGTCACAGTTAAAGACACAAATTTTCCCCGTAATATATTCGAATGGAAACCTCTGAATCCAATACTACATGGGCATATCTAATAAATTCACAATATTTCAGTCTCAACAGCCTTCACCGGTTCGTTTTAAAGATTTATGTGGTAAAAAATTACTCAGTGATGAATATGGTTTATTCTGTGCAGTATTGGAGGTATAAGGAATTAAACTACCGTCTTTAACAGTGAATTTATTATTACCTCTGTCAAAAGACGAAGCCTTTAACAGCATTTGTTATAAATTCACTGCAAAATAAATGGCTGGAATTTTTTACACTGGAGTTTGTAAAGCATCGGGTGATTCTGAGCATTAACCTAACCCTGCCACGGCTTATACAGTTCTAGGTAAACATTTCTGTCTGGGCCTCGTAGTTAATTATCTGATCTGGGACTTTCCACCTGACTGACCAGGGGTGTGCGTGTGTGCAGAAAGTGAACAGACCTGTCTGGGACAACAGTTTAGGAGTAAGGAGATTAAAGTGGAAAATGCCAATTTTATTCTCTTTTTAAAAAATGGGTTTTGTAATAAATGGCCAGGCTTTGGAGGATAAGGCTGATATGCAGTCGGGCCTCTTGTTAGCAGGTTTACATGCACGCATATGCATGCACACACACACAAACACCCTCTCCTTTTTGTCCTCTCTTGGAATGGTGTCCCCTCATTTATAAAAATTACCTGGAAGGAATGAGGCTGCCAGGGTTTGTTCTAGACGATTGGTTCCTGTCTGGGGGAAAGGAATGGCCTCTACTGAATTTGACCGGTGTATGACCGTTGCCTTCCAGCTGACCCCAAATCCCATTCCTAGCCTCCTAACTCTATAGCCTCCCATAGGGGTTATTAATGGGAGAAAACACCATCATCATCATCATCTTCGTCATCACAGCACAGTGCTGACCTGCTTGTTAACATGAGATGGGGTGGTGGGGACAGCTTCTGCTTCTCTTTCGCATCATCATAAATAAGAAAAGATATTTTCCAGTGGTATCCCCTCACCCGCCCCCTTGGGTTAGGTCAGAGGTGAATAACAGCTCTCTGACAGGCATTGATCAGTTTCATCACACTGTTTGGGCAGCCTGTGCCCCAGGCCTATATTCTCCCCACTTACTGCCCCCAAATTACCTCTCAAATAACCCGGCCCATCCCCCACCGGGCCAAGCAGAGGGTATGGTGCCTGAGGAAGTCCTAAATGGACACTAGATGTCACCAAACACCTCCTTTCCCTCAGAGCCTTGAAATTAAAAAAAAAAAAAAATCCTTCATTTAAAGCAATTGAAGGAATTAACTTATCTGTTTTTATGAGGGTTGTTGTCACATTCAACTAAGCACACTTAAAAGAGGAAGTATTGCTGCCTTCAGATAATTTTTACAACATACAAATCTCTTTGGGGAGCATGGGGTCAAGGGAGGGGAAAGGTCTGCGCTCTTTAAGTAGTCCTTCGAGGGAGTAGATGGGGAACACTGGGCTTTAAAAATCCCTCTGGAACAGACGTGGTCTTATGCTAACACGGTCCAGGTGTGCTGGGAACAGCCCACTGCATTCAGATAACTAGGAGCTGGGTTTGCAGCCAGGATCTAGGCTGAGTTTAAGTAGCTACATCCCGGTGCTGGGAGCTAAATGTCACTCAGGGTGACAAAGTCGGTCTCTCTTGTCTATATAAGGCCCATGGCCACCTGACAGCATCATGTGTTCGATGTTAAACTTGACCTTGCCTGTAAGGCTCCCTGTTTCCACATCGACTGCACCAGCAGAGAGGACAACCGAAGCATGGTGTGTTTGGGCCACGGGAATGTCTTCCACCCCAGCGAAGCCACCATGTGAGTATAAACCTTATGTGGGCCCAACTTAATGCTCCAAGGCTGATTTCCATGGGCAGAAGTAGCTGGACAAAACTTCGGGGAGCCTAAGGCCAACTCATGAGGCACACAACACAAGCCCAAGAGATGGAGCCTACTGACTCGGTTTACCTTACTTGGAGGACCTCCTTCAGGGACCACTTCTCCTTCCTAGTCAATTAAGAACGAGTTTTTCCTTCTTTCTCTCTTTAATTTGCCCTTATCTGCTGGTCAGCTCATGTTACCACTATCAATTACTTCCGGAACAGGAGGCGTAATTTTTAAGTGGCGTTTATTTAAGGCGTTTATTTGAGTTATCTCGCAGAGTACAACAAGCACCTTTATTGTTTAGAGAGAAGGTTCCCTAGTGAGAGACCTCGGAGCCACGAAGACAGAGTCACCTCTCTCAAAGCTGGGACTTGGGACTTGTCTTATCCAAAAGAGGCTTCTTACTTCCCATTCTCCCACTTATAACAAATGCCCATAGCAGTGGGTGCACAGAAGGGCCTCAGGATCCTGAGATAAAAGGAACGAATCCAGGGCCCGGTGCTGGTGCACGGAGGGTGATTCAGCACCTGCCCTGTCATGCCTGCTGCCCAGGCTGAATGGATTTTTGGAGTACACCTGTTATTGAACCCCTGCCAAGTACTGATGGCCACTAACCCCCAAATCACTTTTCCCCGCTGTTGATGTTTGCAATGTCAGACAGGACTGAGCAGCAGCCGGCGTGTATTTCAAACACAGCAGATGGATTTTTATATTAGCTCCTATTTCATGTTCAGGCAGAGCGACCGCCACAGTAAAACCTCAGCCTCAATGCTGCCGAGTTTGCTTCTGTGAGATTAATTCTGTGAAATTAATTGGGACAAGATTGAAAAGGAAATTAAAATGCAGCTGAGTGAACAGGCCTTTCAAACACCTTTTTCCTGCTCTATTCAAACTTGAATTCTGCGGCGGTCGCAGGCATCGTGGGAAGTAATTTACGAGAGGCAGGCTCTCAGGAGCCATCGGTTACGTATGAGGGGACCTGCACAAGCACCACAATCTGGAGCCACTGAAGGGCGCTAAACACCCCGCTGTGGCCTGAGCTGCGGCCCTGCACCAGGAGGAAGTGGAGCTCGGTCCCTGCACTAGAAAAGGCTGTTCAGAAATATCTGGGCCCAAAAGGAACGCGGGAACATCCGCTGGATGCACAGAGCTGCTTCGTTATTAAAATCTCCCTTTAATATATTTTGAGGCCCAAACTGGAACTCAGTGAATTAAGTGGGCGTGAAGCTGCAGGGGGCCTGGGAGTGTATGGGAATGTATGTGTTAGGGGAGGCCAGCAGGAGTCCTGCTGACAGTGCCATTGGTTACCGTTTCAGAGCCTGGAAACATGGCTCTGGCCCCTCCTCTGATGAGAAGTTTGAACAATCCATCAGTTTTGTCACTGACGAAATCTCTCAGGCCAGGAAAGGCACGGTGGATTTGCATGTAGGCCTCCTCTTCGCTGGATGGTTTTCATTTCCAGGTGAGAACCTTTTGTGCTTTTGAGCATCTCAGGAAAAGTTCTTGGCAGGACAGGCTACCTTTTATCTCTCTCAATTCACCAAGAATTTATTGAACTCCTAGAATGTTCAATACATACCCAACCTTGACCCAAAAGGTTAACTTTATTGTTAGTGGAAAAGTAGGGACTATAGTAATAGTTACCATCTTCTAGATGCCAGGCACTTCTTTACTCAAATGCTCTAATGTAAGCATCTCAACACCCTATGAATCGAAAGGATCCCAATTTTTACAGATGAGGAAACTGAGGATTAGCAAGATGAAGTGACTTTGCTCAGGGCCACGTAAGTAACCCATCTGTTAACAACTTGCTGCCCTAAGAATAGGACAGGTGATGGGCATTTAGTTATCTATGGGGTGCATCTTTCTTGCCCAGCCAATCATCCTCTCTGGAAAAACTTTTTTTTAAAAAAGGATAAATAGCTTTCTTTCTGGGATCATTCCTCTCCAAAGAGTCTAGGCCCTCACAGACTCCCCCAGCCCTAGGATTCTAGGATTCAAGGTTGGGTCATCCTTGGGTAACTATTTAGAAATAGCAGGAGCCCAAGAATAAAGCTGTCCCCTCCTTCTCCTCCCGTCCGCCCTACTCCCCCATCCAGGGGCCACTTCCTGTTCTCCACCTGCCCCCTCACCTTCAGAATAGTTTTTTTTTTCTTTTTGAGGAAGACTAGCCCTGAGCTAACATCTGCCGCCAATCCTACTCTTTTTGCTGAGGAGGACTGGCCCTGAGCTCACATCCATGCCCATCTTCCTCTACTTTATATGTGGGATGCCTACCACAGCATGGGTTGCCAAGCGGTGCCATGTCCATACCCAGGATCCCACCCAGCCAACTCCGGGCTGCCGAAGCGGAACCTGCGCTCTTAACCGCTGTGCCACTGGGCTGGCCCCAGAATATTTCTTTTATCACACAAAGAGAGAGGGGGAAACCAGATGCATTTATGAGGGTCAAAAACAAAAGAGCTGATAATTGGAATTATTTGGTTTGTTTAATCTGAGTAAATAATTAAAGCTAAAACACATTTTTATGCGGAATTTCCTTAGCAGTTTTGCAGCGTCCCATCTTTGGAAAGGGACTGTTTGAGGTGGAAGGAACCTTAGAGGTCATCCAACACAACTCCCTCATTTTACAGGTCAGGAAACTGGTCCAGGTAAGCTGAGCTGCATCCAGTTGCATCTTGTCTTGCATTTCTCAGGGAAACAGACTTCTCCAGGTTCCTAAACAGTGGGCTTTTCTTGCCTGACAAAGGTTCTCCCGGCCAGAGGGAAAAGTAAGATGGAGATTTCTAGATACCGTTTTTCTGGACTAACCTCAACTTGGGTCAGTTCTGTTCCTCCAGGTTTGAGAGGCAGGCTGCAGAGTGTAACTGACTCCAACAAAGGCACTAGCTGGGGCTAAAGTAGAATGAATTTATGATGGATATGAGAGAAAATTCCAGAGATCAGGAGTTACTGAAGGTCTGAGTAGACAGACAGCTGAGAATGGTAGTGGACTCTCCTTTCCTATCTGTCTGAATTGGTTCATTTGTGCTTCTTAGAGGCAACGGAATGGATTGGGTGGCCTTTTAAGGTTCTTTCCCGTCCAAGGACTCTTATGGAGTTAGGTGATATAATAAAGGTAAATCCAATCCGAAATGCTCCCCAAGCCAGCGTTAACTGGAACGCAGCTTTATGAGGAAACTTCAGCGGAGATTCCAGCTTTTCATTTCCCCCTCTGACATGCAGGGATTAGCAACATGGAGAAGGGAGGTGGCTGGTGCAGCTTTTGTAGGAAGAAATGTGCTACTACAATGGTAGGAGGTGAAAATAGACTCAGGACCTTCCAGAAGACGGAGAAAGAAGCCCCATAGAACCAGGGCAGCAAAATATTCTTAGTGAGTTCAACTCTGATATATCAGTTTTTAGTAACGGAGGAGGGGAAGGGAGATCGGTTAAAAAAAAAAACCGGTGGGGAGGCTCCCCATGTTCTTTGGTATCTCTTGGAAATACAACGGCCATAGTAAGCACAGACAGCTCTGTACTGCAGGGCAAGCCACCGCACAGCCCCTTCTAAATGGAGGAAAGGACCCCCAGTGAGAAGCCATTAACAAAGGCAAAAGACATGCAAAACAAACAAAATAATCATGACTGAGAGAGAAGGCCAGCAGACAGTCTGGCTCTGTTCTCCCCTCCTCCTGCTGCAGGCACCTCAGACAATGTAAACAGTTAATTTGTTCACCTGCAGGCTCTGGGCAAACAGAGGCCTGGTCACACCTGAGTGGATAACTCGATTACCCCTGTAATGCCAGCGTGGTAATGTACACAAATTCTATTACACGGCAAACCTTGCTTTCGGGCATTTGAAATACCAATCAGGCCAATGTCCACTCCCTTCTTCGCTTACAATTTATTCTTGGTGTATTGGAGCCGCACCAGAATGGCATTAGGGTGGCGCTGAAGTAGGTCTCTGGAAGAAATCACTAGAAGACTGTGATCTCAGCGGGGTTGGCAGGACTCCTACTCTCTTGCAAAAGGTTGGGTCTGAATTTGGTCCTTGTTCAAAGCGGAGTCGTTGGTCGTTGGAACAACTAAAGGGTACCGTGGGTCAGCCCTTGTCTTTTTCCTAAGGAGCTTATGTTATATTTCAGAGAGAAACCCTTGGCCAAGGTGGTAACATTCACGGAATAAAGAGAAACGGCCAATGATGGATTAATAATACAATAGATTTTCAATTTTCCTTTATGGAATCCACATCATCATCATCAATTAAAGAGCAGATTGTGCCTATTTCAAAAATGTGTTTGTAGATATTGACTGACCTCGGAGAGAGAGCTTTGAGGTTTTTTCAGGGATAGAACCTATTTCCTTAGCGCACCCATGCAGAATATGTGTAGTCTTTCTTTACAGAGGTGATGCTGCCAATCTCTCAGACAGTAGCCCGCGAGTTCTGAATCTTCTTCACATTGGTGATGGATCTGCAATAATCCAGCCTTTTTTTTTCTCCTAACTTTTTATGATCAACAACACTATCTGTGAGATGGTTAGCTGGGGCTAGGGGTTAACTTTGTGACTGAGGAAGAGAATAAAGTTAGCTGGCCCTTGTGGGGCTAGACTTGCTATCTTGGCCTTATCAGCACTTGCTCAAACCAATTGAGCTAACCAGCTCTGACTCCTCCCCCCATACATAATTATATTACAGTCCTGTTTATCTATAAATGAAATAAGAAGGCGGCTGACCTAGCTAGAGTGTTTTCAAGAGTATTATATGGTAATAAATTATGTACATAGTGATGACCTTTTAAGCACAAGACCCTAAAAGGATCCAGTTTTGATTGGCTTGGCTTTAGTATTATGTCTACTCTATTGTTTTTTTTAATTTGAAAATTGGTTCCTGACTCTTAATTTTTAATTAAATTTTTCCCTAACAATTATAAATCAATTCGGATTTACTCTAGGTGTGAGGGATTCATGTAATACACACAAGAGAAGTATATGACTTCTGGTTACGATGACTACATCATCAAGAATAAAAAAATTCACTCTTGAGCCAAGCCCCACTTTCTGCATCTTTACCTTGCTCAGAATGCGGATGAGGTCACCCCGTTGGAAGGACAGTTCATCTGGCTGGTCACTGTGGCAATCCCATAGGCCCTGGTAATAAGTGGCATAGTCCACTGATCAAAGAGAGGAGAAATCAAAGTTAAAAGGATTCTTTTTCCATGGAGCCCACAGTTTTGCTGCAAATGGAAACAAGGGTTGTAATACTGCCCCTAGGAAATCTAAGATTTAGGGGGGTCGGGATGAGGCATAGCCAAACACTCAGCATGAGCAAAGGACTGTGGGAAAAGGAAATCATTAACTAACATTAAATATTTACAGATCACCCTTAGTCGGATGCTATTCAATAATATGATAAACATATTCATTTATTAATAAAAGAAAATGAGGCAGGTAATTTTTCACTTAGTTTGTAAGTAAGCAGCACAAAGAGATTTCCTGCCAGACTTTCTTGATCCAGGGTGCTTCTCTTCATTATGCATTTGAAGGAAGAGGACAAGTCTCCGACTTCTGTCTATTTACAAGAGAGGCTGAGTCAGCCAGCATGTGTCTACCTCACAGCCTCACACGTTAGCCTCCTCTGTTATACAGAAACTTCATCCTGGGCACTTCCCACCCAGGTGCTATATGAGGTAATCACCAATAAATACGGAAACAAATACCCCAGTCTTTAAGTGGAACCAAGGGGGTGTCTCATCCATTACAACTAAATTCTGGGTGGGCTGGCCCTTTTCCAGCATCTCATTTGTAAACCCTGAACATGTCTGCCAAGATTTATCTGCAAGCCCCCAGGGGAACAGAAACCAAAGTGATCTGCATTAAAAATGAAAGCAACTGAAGACAACAAACTAAGCTTTAGAAGCAGCTGGAAAGATTTACTAGGCTTCTCAGCAAGACTAGATGGCAGTGATGCCACAGGACAGCCATCGATTCTTAACAATGAAGAATTTGTATCGATCTTCTTCTACCCGGAAAGGTTAAACACTAGAGTACAAAGTGGAAGAGGATCTGGGGGTTTGAATGGCAGGGGAGCTAATGCCCACTAGACATAGGGATAGATAGGGGTAATGTGGCAATGCTCCCTGTTCCTTAGGATGCTACATATGAGAGCTGTAAGCGAAGCACCTACCAAAGATGAAATTCCTATGGATGGGAGTCAGGAGTCCTGGGTTCTAATTAAAATTCAAGTGAGTTGAGGGGACCTTAGTCTACCAGTTTCTGCCTTTCCTTTCATTTGTCTTGACCCTCCCATGAGGAGTGAAGGTGCTAGTCTCTGAGGATGGGAACAGATCGGGGGCAAGTGGGCAGTGTGGGGACAGAGGCCCTGGCTATATTTGCTTTTTTTCTACTTGTTCCTAACCTATGAGCAATTCAAATAATAAAGGCACGGAGAACAAGATCTCCACGTCTCTGGAAAAGAACTTCAGTAGGAATCTTAGAGTTCACAGAAAAAGAGCGGGGACAGAGCTGTTTAGTTAAGACTCAGATATTGCAAACAGAAGTAAAAATGTCACCCATGTAGAAACTGGAGCATGTTTTCTTTACACAGAAAATTGTTTGCATATGCAGTTGACAACAGAGGGCAGCAAACAAGACAACTACACTGGAAACATTCCAGCAGAGAGTTAAGAACATGACTTGAAGAAAAATACATAGGGAGAAAAATGCTAACTATTGAAAAGACAAGGCATATATTTTTTGGGAGATCAGTGTGTGAAATAATGGAGAAATATCTGTCCCTGGAAAGTGAAAGTAGTTTTCCCAGGTTATAAATTTATGTATTTTCAGTCCTAATGGAGTTGATTCATCAACCCAAGACTTTGACTAAATTTAGGAATGAAATGCATATTGACATCACTATTCTTCATGGATTTATATATTATAGAGAAAATTATTTTATAAAAATAGATTTTTAAAACATAGCTTGATATTTCTTTTTTTTTTTAAGAGATTTTATTTTTCCTTTTTCTCCCCAAAACCCCCCTGGTACATAGTTGTGTATTTTCGTTGTGGGTCCTTCTAGCTGTGGCATGTGGGATGCCGCCTCAGCATGGCTTGATGAGCAGTGCCATGTCCTCACCCAGGATCCGAACTGGTGAAACCCTGGGCCACCGAACCAGAGCACGCGAACTTAACCACTCGGCCATGGGGCTGGCCCCAGCTTGATATTTCTGAATGGTAAAAAGACTAACAAAGTTGTCTTGGCTTTTTCTGGCCTAGCAGATGGTCACCATGGGGTACTGCTCCCCACATGCCTGGATGTTGGACTAGCTCCTAAGATTATGAATATCTTTTGGGTATATATGTATAAAGTGATTTGATATTGGGTATAGAAGACACCTGGGGAGAACACCTGGAAAAAGACCTCTTGTAAAAGTAAATAGATCACAGGGAAAGCAAGGAGCTAGGAGGAAAACAGAAGCCTTCCAAGAAAAAATAAAGGTACAAAATGCCTTTGGTTCTTCATCAGCTAAAGGCCAAAAGAAGATATTGTGGCGCTCAGGAATCCAGGAGATAGTTTTAGCCTAGCCCAAGAATCAGAATCGTCAGAACTGGAACCATGAAGAGCAGCTCTGAAAAATGAGCAGAATGAAGGGCTGAAAGCGGGGAAAAGGTTGGACTTGCTGTCTGGACAGAAGTATTCTGGCATTAAGGAAATCAGTGAAGAGTAATGCCCAAGCTGGATGAGACTGGCCTCGTATTGCCGACTCCCTGTTTAACATGTGTGATTTACACTTACGTGTATGTGTGCACACCACTTCACTACACACATTCCTCAGCATTCAAAAGACATGTATACAGCACCTACTAAGTGCCAGGGACTTTGCTAGATGCTGGGAATCCTGCACTGGCCACACACGGTCCCTGCTCTCAGGGCTACCATCCAGTGGGGAGGCACCGTGAAACAAATAGTCACCCAATATTTATGTATTTAGGATTACCATATGTCTGCAAAAGAGAAGTTGAGGGTGCTGTGTATAATAGGGAATCTAACCTAGTCTGAGGGGGTCAGGGAAAGCTTCCTCTAAGCTCTAGTTGTGTAATGAAAACCTGACCAAGAGTGGGTGTTTTTTATTTATTTATTTATTTTTGAGGAAGATTAGCCCTGAGCTGACATCTGCGGCCAATCCTTCTCCTTTTGCTGAGGAAGACTGGCCATGAGCTAACATCCGTGCCCATCTTCCTCTACTTTATATGTGGGATCCCTGCCACAGCCTGGCTTGCCAAGTGGTGCCATGTCTGCACCTGGGATCTGAACCAGCAAACCCCGGGCCGCCAAAGTGGAACACGTGCACTTAACCGCTGCGCCACCGGGCCAGCCCCAGAGTGGGTGTTATTTAAAGACCTTGAAGTGGGGAAGAAGGAAGGCTGAGGAGGGCTTCATTCCTGATTTGGCTCCAGGAAGAGCCTGAAGGCCCGGAGGTCTGCAGGGCCAGCCCAGCTTCTCCCTACACTTGCCCAGCTCATTCTACACACAAGTGAATGCATGAGGAGGAGGATTTCTTTCGATCAGGGAGAGGAACTGAGAGCCCGAGAGAGAGGACTGCCTCTGTGGGTTGGGCTGGGGTTCCTCCAGGTCTCCATTACTCTGGCGGCAGTCTGAGATCAGAAACGGTACAGCATTCTGAGCATTTAATTAATTCAAAACATCCTCAGTCTCATTTTGAGGACATTATTCCATCTAATTATTTTTTTTTCCAGTCTGTCCATTTGGAATGAAAAACAAAAGAATAAAGCTTAATGCCAGCATTTCTCAATGTCTCTCCAAAAAACGTAACTCTGCACTAAATAAAGCCTGATAATTCAAAAGCAAAGCACTAATATATTCAGCATAAAGCAGACAGAGGACCTAGAGCAGTAATGACACCACTAATAACTAAAACAGTTATAACAATTAACAACAATTACAATGATGGAGAAGCTAATGGGTAAGATCACCACATTTAAATTACTAGCAGAGCTGAGAAGGACTTTTCTAGAGGAAAAAAAAAGGGCAGCATCTTATTTTCTTCATCCCACATAAGAAGAGCTAAGCTCCAAACAAACCAAATGTCATATGAAGAATAGCTACAGACCAAATTAAAAAAAAATATATTGTTTTTCTCTCTTTTCTAGGTATTTATTGCAAAGCGTTTGTCATTCCACATCAAGTTCTTTATAACCAATGATGGTCATTTCTTCTGTAACTGGGGCCAAGTTGGTGCTACTGTTGACAGTCAATATCTGAAAATGAGGCTCTATAATGTAGAGAGCTGTAAGGTAAAAACCAGGACACCTTCCTGCCTCTCCTCCTTAGGGACAATGGAACCTGACTGTGTTCCTTCCGGAGTTCGTATGTCACCTTGGGCTTCTGTTTGGGGGATATTGGGTAGCTCCAGAATTCAAGCTGAGACCAAAGAAAAGAGCGTAAAGGCAGGTCACCATGTTGTTTACATTTTCTCGATGAGCAAAAGGACTGTGCCAACGAGGCCTGGCATGAGGTACAACTACTTAACAAATTATGGAAAACAGAGACAAAACAGGAAGATAGATAAAGCTAGTCTTTGCTCTACCATGGGTCAGTGAGATTTGGACAGAGAAGGCCAAAGCAGTGGCCCACTGGAAGGGACCTGCAATGTTTTCTAGGCCAGGCCAGAAAAGGTCACTATGTCCAGTCCATTAAAGCAGGCTCAGGCTGATACCTTATTAACTAATTAAGAAGGAAATGCATGAAAAATTTGCCAAGCTCATGGACTATGACACCAGAACAGGAAGAGCAACTGAACAATACCATTTGCTTGGGCTGTTTTCATAGCTCTTTTTTTTTTTTTTAAATTGGCACCTGAGCTAACATCTGTTGCCAATCTGTTTTTTTTTCCCCTTCTCCCCAAAGCCCCCAAGTACATGGTTGTATATTCTAGTTGTAGGTCCTTCTGGTTGTGCTGTGTGGGATGCCGCCTCAGCATGGCCTGATGAGCGGTGCCATGTCCACACCCAGGATCTGAACCAGCAAAACCCCGGGCCACTGAAGCTGAAGTGCATGAACTTAACCACTCGGCCAAGGGGCCGACCCCTTCATGGCTCTTTATTGTTGAATTCTGAAATCACTAATGGTCCTTAATGTTATAACTATGATCTTGAAGTGGGAACACTCACAGATCCTGGTTTTCATCTCCTTTGCTCCTTTTATGGGACCAAAAATTGTAGCTGGCTGATGATCAACTCATGTTTGGTCTTGGGAAACAGGTTTCAAAGAGCAAAAGCTGCGAATACCTCTGTGGCTTCTCTCTGTTTCTTTCATGTAATAGTTCACTCCGTTGGCTGGCACAAAGTGGAAAGAGTGCCTCGCAGATGGAATGCTTATCAGCCAGCATTTTTCTGCCCTGCAGACATTACTGAACGAGGCTCCTCTTTGGCCGAGTCTGCCCACAATTTCAGAGTGAAAACAACCTCTTTCAAGATCTTGGTCAAAGATTTAACGTGTCTGAGGGTGATCTGTACCTCGAGCTCTGCTTTTTATTTGACACGGCATACCCAAGCAAATGGCCAGTTGTTTTCATATAAGCAGCAAAGAATGAGTTTTATTTTTTGGTTTCCTGGACATTGCCTTCTCATGATAGGGAAGGGAGATAAGCTCTCATCACTAAAGACACTTAGTGTTAGACTGTTAGGCTGATGGGTTGGAATTTAGTGAAAATTGGAGGTGTTGAAGAGTCACTCATTAAAATAACCCTGTTACTAACAGTCATGCTGTAAACTGAGCTCTTTATAGATTGAACAATCAATACTACAAGGCTGTGATAGATTTTCTAGGTAACAGAATAAAATAAAAGAAATTACATCTTACAGGGTCATTAACACCCAATAAGGATAAACTGAATTCCCTTTTCCCCCTCTTCTGATAAGATCTAGTTGGGCTTTAAAAATGTTAGCAATTCCGTCAGGGAAAAGCACAGCATTCCGGGAACAGGATCCCTGGAATAGTATGTGGATTTTCAAGGTAACCCTGGTAGCTACAGTATCTGTTAGGAGAAAAGATCCGACCCACCGGTCCCCCCCGTCCCGGCCAAAGGCATGTAACATGAGAAAAACTAAGCGAAGCAAACTTGTGTAGTTTGTCTATTACATAAGAATTCCCATCGTTGTAAGCTCCCTGCTTTTATATGCTTTCACTGGGGCTGCTCACCCTTCCCTCGGACCTCTATATGTATTTTATTGTTATAATGCTAAGTGATGACATTTGGATGTTACGTATTTGTCGCCGTTTCTATAGCTCCTTTGGAGAAAAGGCACTACATAAATTCAGTAAAGAAAGAAATAAACACAAATAATAAAAATTCCTGCCTCAGATTCTGCAGAGAGAGCAAAAAATCCTCCTCTGTTTTCTAATCACCAAGTCACCAATCATTATAACTTGTAGGAAGTATAAACCATAGAAACATATTTAGAACTCACTACACTTTAACAACACCTATTTTGGAGGCAGGAAGCATGACGAAAAAAGTTTTTTTTTTTAAAAAAAACCTACTTGAATTATAGCTGCTGGAACAGTTAAGGAATAAATCTCCCTTCACCCCCCAGATGGAATCTTAGAAAGAGAGGCCGAAGAAGGAAAGGAGGTGAAGGAAGAGGCTCAAGCTGAATTTCAGGCTTTGCCAGAAGACTGCTGCTTCCTGAATGGAGTTTAATGTAAAGTCGGCCACAGGAAGCTTCCAGTTATTCCACTCAAGCTGTCCATGTGAGGTGTTTCTTTCCTGCACTGGTGATGGAAGTTGGTTGAGAAAAGACCTACGTGGGACATGGGTTGGTCAGGAAACAGATTTTCTGTTGTAATTCTGTACAAGTAGAACACAGCAAAAATAGATTTCAGAATGGACTTAATCACGTGGGTTAACTGCCATGGAGCACTGACTTGAACTGCACTAACACGCCTGCACCATACCTGCCTCAGTTCTTTCTCTCCTGCTTTGGCGCATGACTCTTCACTGTCTTTTCTCGCCTTGGGAGAACTTGGGCGTTTATGAAGTTGGGTCCTTCACTAAACCTGTCACATATTCACTTCCTGCAGAGAATGAACCAAGGAAAGGGGGCTTTGCTGAATGGATAAGGAAGAGAAGAAAAGGCACAAGGAAGGAAGGGAGAGGAGAATGGGAAAAGGCAGGGCTAGAGAAACGGAGAGGGAGTGGGGAGGCGAAGTGAGAAAGAACTCCTGGGCTTCAGACTTTCATAGACTCTCTAAGGAAAAATCAGCTAGTATCTAAATCAGCCAGAATTCAGGCTCTGCTGATGGAATGAATGTCCTTGGGGCGGCCCTTGCACTGTGCATTCCTTTACTGACAACGACGCAATAGGTCCTTGGTCCACTTAAGGAGGCTTTAGAGGGGCGTCTGACCTTAGAAAGGAAGGGCTCGCTAAGAGCCTGAAGCATGGTGAACAGACTGGGATGAGTAAAGATCTAATTGTGTATTCAGCAAACCTGTTACATATTCATTTCCAAATGTGCCTGGAATCAAACCAGGCCATCAGAAGTCAGCATCACCAAGCAATTCTATCCTTCACCCCACGTTCACTTTTCAGATCTGACACATTTCCATTCCCCTCTGAACTTGCAATCTCCGGGCCTCTCAGAGAGGAGACATTTCCATTCTTTCCATTCTCAATCCTCTGATCTCTTAGAGATGAGGCAATTCTATTTTCACTGTACTGATTTAAGAAATACTGATAGGAAAAAATAAATATCTGGTTTGGCTTCCCACCCTCTCTAGGATAAACCTTGGCTGTTCTGGGAACATTAATTAAAGTGAATGGGTGGCTGTTTTAAAGTTAAGACTTCCCTATCCAGTCATCTCATGAGGGGCTTTGGAGGTCCACACACCAGTACGCTCTTAATTAGCGAGTCCCGTAATGCTCGTGTTCTGGAGAAAGGTGCCTTCTCCAGCCAGAAGCCCGGATGTCCTACCCAGTGCCTGTACATACCTCCTTTCTGTCCAGTGCCACTCGCATCCTCTTCTAGCTCAAGCTCGTCATCTGAGGGGATAAACATGATCAGCATTAGCAATTAGTGGTCGATAGCCCTATGTTCTCTGTACTATATATATAGTATGAGCTCACCACGTTTTCTTCTTTCAGGCAATAATCACCGTGTTCTTTTTTTTTTTCTTCCAAATCATCTCTCACCTTCAAACTGGCCCCTCTTCCTTCCCTCCCAGTTCATTCGTTCACAGACATTTTTAAGTGCTCACTATATGCAAGGTGCTGTTCTAGGAACAAGGCATGGCAATGGACAACACTGGCAGGGTCCCTGCCCTCAGAAGCTTCCAATCCACTGAGTTATCTAGGCGCCTATCACTAGAATCCTAATCCCTTTCCTCAAACTCTATTTCTCCTCTTCTTCTAGAATTCTTTTCAAAATGTATTATCTCCACGTAAGCATCCAGAGTTAGGGGGGTGTGTGTGTGTGAAGCTCAGCATGCGTTCAAACCCTCTGTGATTCAGTAATCCTCAGTGTATCAAGCTTTGTTCAGCCGTAGCAGAAGCCGGTCATGTGCACAATTTTATATCCCTAGTACTTGGGGCTTGCAGTTACCTTTTTACTGTTGTTTTTCAGCCTGCCTTGTTCATTAGAGTGTAAGCGCCTGCGGGCAGTGGGAATGGTCTGTTAATGAACTGCTACAGGTACACAGTGGGTTCTAAGTCAACGCTATTGTCTAACTCCAGTCAAGTGTTTATATGGCCAAAGTCACAACATGATTGGCCTAAGTTTAACCTGTTTTAGCTCAGACTTCATACTACCTGATGGCATGGGAATTGGGCCTTTGTCAAGAAAGCGTGAGTGCTAGAATCATATTTAGCTATTTTATACATGGGGTAAAATGAGCAAAAATACACTTGCTATTTTTCTTTTTATCACTGCCACCCTCTACCCGCTGTCTCTTTCTCATATACACACAGTGAACCGGGCATAATAAGCAACATTCTGAGGGCTGAATACTCAGTTTCTTCTGGCCGTATTTACTTTCTCTTTCTGGGTCTCAGCACACTTACCTGTCTTGCTTCCCCGTAGTTATGCCACTAAATGGAACTTCTGTGGAGATGGCCTGGGGACAGTCCCTCCCTCCCTTTTTTTTTTTTTAAATATAAGATTTATAGGGCAATATGAATTCTGGTATGTCAGGCTGGGGAAAGTAAACTCTAAGCTCATAAGTAAAAAGAAACAGCATAAAAATATGTTTAGAACACTAGAATATTAAAGAAGTAATCTATTTCACATATAAAATGATACAGTTCCCCTGCAAAAATAAAAATTAAGAGATTAACACTCTGGGGAAATAAGTCACATGTTACCAATTATGTACACATAAATATTCTTTGGGAAAAGGACTCAACTCCTCTTATCTCCAGGTATGACCCAGCAGCAGGGCACCTCCTACTCACCACCTGTAGTGTTCCCCTGACCTCACCGTGAGGAATAAAGAGGTGAGATAATGGAGGAGTGAAATCAAATACCGGAAATAGATCACGCTGAAATAAACCACATTAAACACCATTCTTTGCACATCTGATTACTTGCCCACTTCCTTCCTTCCTCTGCTATGATGCTTTTCCGTTTGGACGTGGGACCAATTTCACAGGAGTGAAAACATTAAAAGAAGAGTTGGGACGTCCTCCCTTTTAGAGATACCCAATAATTTGGACAGAGAGCAGCTCTTTTGCTGATATCAAACAACTCAATCACGGAGACCAATAAGTGGCTGTGCTTAGGCGCTTTTGCAGAGAGGGTTTATTCCACCTCTGCTGTCTGTGCACAGATGTCTCTTCCTCCCAATTCTAATCAATGTAAATTGGGTCAGATCTCCACTGTGAATTACAAATTGGATCCGAAGTTGGAGGGTCACTGTGCCTGCTACTCCACCTCCTTCCCACCACCATTAGATGGGAAGCTACACCAAAGATCTTTTCTAAATAAATCAGACTTTATTGTAAAACTCGGCCACTGACGAGACATAACCTCATTAGCATTGATTTTAAAATAAATTATTGAAAGTGGCTTGCCTGCTCTTTGCATTTGTAAAATAGGAGAATGTAAATGTATTTGCAATGATAAAAATGAAAACTAAAACTTGATTCCTTTATCCTTTCAGGCAACAGCACTTAATCTAGTCATGATACAAAAATGGAAAAAATAAAAATCTGTTCTATGCAGTTCAATTCCAGACCAGATACTCTGGTTTCCACTGCGTCTGTGGAGTCACCTAGAAAGAAAGCAGAACGCTGGCCATAGATCTTATATATCATTCACCACGATTACGAAGCTCTGCGGTGATGGATGTGAACGGGGAAGCTACAGTCCCCACATCTGTTCTATCTAACGTTGTCCTTCCCGGGTGGCTGAAAGTGGGCTTGAGTCAGGAAGCCTAGGCATTGATGTGAGGGGCTGGGTGCTGTGCCTCTGCGGCTGCTGAAAGAGTAGGTACGGTATGGGGACCATCGCAGAGTGAGGGAAAGCGCCCTCCACAGCTCATTATGAAAGGCACGCCTCTCAGCACCCTCCCAGCTTTAGAAGGCACGGTACAGAGAGGCCTACACTTTATCTCAGATTCTTCAATGAAATCAAATGGAATCTTTCAACCTCTAAAGTCAAGAAACCCGATTATACAGCAACAGAAAAAAAGTCTCTTTGGTCACAAAAGTGAGTGGATTAAAAAGTCAAATTTCTATTTTTTCATCTGTAAGGTGGGGCTTTAATTTTAAAGAGGTTATTTTGAAAAATATATATATTTTCTAGGTTAAAGAGCTTGTTGAACTTCTTTATAAGAATATTATTAGGTATTTTAGCATTACATCTACTGAAATACATCTTCATTTAAGAGGGAATTAAAATTTATGTGCCAGCTCAACTTTAAACAGTAATAGATTATAATGGTTCTTGCTCCTAACAGGGCATATGGGACCCCAACCTTACATAGGTTCTAAACAAATTAACCTCTAAAGATTACTGTCCACTTATTACATTAAATGCTCTACTTGATTCCCAAATATCTCATCTCAATTGGGAAAACAGTTGAGGAAGATTCTGTTAACTGTGCGAACATGGAAGAGAACCACGGGGCATCACAAATGAGCACCAGTACCCAGAGAGTTGATTTCAATCAACACTCTTGGCACAATGTCAGGGACACTAATGAGAGGCTGAAAGGAACAGGACACTGACTCCACCTCAGAGGCACAGAGAAGAGCCAGCTTCCCATGGCACCTGGCTCTTTTCTGAAGTGCCACTCCGACACTGAGAATAACATTAAAAAAATGACAAGATTAGAAAGAGGGAAATCACTTCCCCTAAACAAAGCAAAGAGACTGAAGCTTAAAAAATGCCAAATGTATCCACATGCAACCAGATGTCAAGGTGCTCTGGTGACAGATGCAACAGAAATATAGATAGAGTCGAAGTGCAAAGGGAATGTGCAGAAAAGTGGAAACAGAAACCATGCCATGGCACGCACAGGTATGTTATAAATCCGTGGATGCCACAGCACCTCCTCGGACAACATGGAAAATATGAGCAAGATGCTAAGAACACATTTAATTCTCTGTTGTATAGTTGGTAATCTCAACTGTGACCTCAAAATATGTGCATCCTCTCTCCGTGGTATGGTCTGGATGTACAAGATATTAAATTCAATTTGTGCTGATTGCAACACTTGGAATGCACTGAATTTAATTTCACAAATAATAATTGAGCACCTACTAACCGGGGGAGAGAGACCTGAATCCCAACCACTGCGGCGAGGGCTAAAACAGAGCTCAGCTCAGGTTGAGTATCGGGGAGGGCGTCACTGGGGAGACACTGTGAGAGGAACATGGAGGGATTCATAGGCCGGGATTGGGAGGATATTCTAGGTACAGAAACAGCCTGACCGCGGGTTTTGGTGCTGGCCAAACAGCACCGTGAAGTTCGGGCGCAGAGTGCCCGGAGTGAGTGAGAAAGGCGCAGGAAGCTCGCAGGGGGCCTGAGGATGACTCTTCCTTGATGCTCCCCCCATGGAGTGTTGCTTTTCTATGAAATTGGAAATCACTTTCTTCATAAACTTTGTATCTCTGGTGTCTGCTTTTTTTCTTTCACTAGACCTCCTACTATCACCGTGCCCCATTCCTGTGGGTCTGGACAACTACGGGGGAAAAAATAATTCCACAGAATGCTTGCTTCCATTTGACTCAAATTAAAAAATGAAAGCCAGTTATATGCTTTATCATACAGCATCTGGTTTCTGGGTCTGTGATAACTCTCCGGGGCAGTGTGGGCAGCATTGGAATGTGCACAGAAAGTCCCAGGGACGGCTCTTCATCTCTGCTTCCATTTGCTCTCCCGAAGTCTCTCTGGAGAACACAGCCGGATTCTGTTGCCACTGCAGCTGCTGCAAGGCCCCAGTTACAGCTCTCCAATGGGCTCAGGCGCCTTGCTGGATTCCAGCCTTGAGGCCCCAGACAAAGAAAAACCTGATAAAAGTTGTCCTTTTATGGAATCCTATCTTGAAACTGGGCCTGTGCTAGCCTGTAAAATAATTTCGGGGAGGGGTGAGAGAAGGCTCAGAAAAGCCTCCCATTTCCCACATATTGCTTGAGAATCTTTGCAGTGGTTCCCTACAGTTTAATCTACTGCAAACGAGATCTTAAAAATCAAGGGCCCCCATATGCTCAACACGGATGTTCAGAAATCCCACTGGATACCAACCTTGAAACCATATTATCCAGGACTAACATTTTTGTGGTCTTGGCTGAAAACCTCGAGTGCTCTGGTTTTCCCTCATGGGAAGGAGAGTGCTGGCCACGTAGCAAATGCTAATTGTCCCATGATTAATGTGATGTAGTGCATTTAATTTGATGACCCATACATTATTTTGATTAGGAAAAAACACTTTTGCATTGACTTGGTATGTGTTACAGGCACTTTTCTCTCTCCTAGGAAGCCCATTGAAATTATATTCTGGAAGGGAGGTCTCACTTACACGGCCTTCCCCCTAGACAATGAGGCTTGCATAGGCCCCAGCCCAGAGAGGAAGGATTAGCAGAACTGTCAGTGCTAAATATTCTCCACAAAGCACATTTACCTGTTATAATGAAGCAAATGTTAGAGGCCCAAGTCATCGACTTTTGATGGGTATGCAGCGTTCACACAAGCCAACATTCCTGTTGGCCGTCCCTCCACCCAGCACCTGTCCTCGCCGTAAAAGCGGGCCTGAGCAGAAGGTGCGTTCGCGTTCCATCTGCTTGGGATTTTCAGTTTCACCTGCTTCGTACACAGACCTGAAAATGTCCAACTGGACTGTGTCAGGTCCAGTTGGTGGAGTTGTGGAACTAGCCATCCCTCAATTCTTCAAGGAGGTAAAACTTCCTATTTAAACGCTGCCAAATTAATAACAGCCAGCATTTATTGAGTGCTCACTGCATGCCAGGGCTCTGTTCTAAGTGCTTTCACACAGCAGTTCTGGACTTCTCATGGCGTCCCTCTATGATAGCTACTACTGTTATCCCCATTTTACAGGTGGGAAAAATCAGACGGAGAGAGGGCAAATAACTTGCCCAAGGTCTCACAGCTAGCAGGTGGCAGAGCAGGTCCATCCTGACTTAGAGGCGGCACTTTTGCCTGTGATACACCATGCTGTCTCTCACGTGTTGCTGCTCGGCAGGTGGTCTTGTGAGATGCCAGGAGAAGGGCCACAATGTTAGGCGCCCTCACATTCCCTCTCAACTCCCCAGGACTGCCAGCGTGGCGCAAGCAAAACTAACAGTAATATCAGAAGCAATAAGCTGAGTGGTGTAGATGGGAAGCTGGGTGGTGGAGACTTATGGCCAACATATTCATACCATAATTATATGCCAATATATCCCACTTTTAAAAACTATGATGGATAGAGCTTTTGGGACAGAATCTGTGGGTTGGGTACAACATTGTCCTTTGGAAACTTATAAGCAAGTTAGTTGCCATTTCCCTAACCTCCAGGAAGAGAGCCTGGCTCAGCTACAGTGTGGCCTTTCACACTTGAGAGAGAGGGTTGCTGTGGGCATAGCGTAAGTGGCTTTCCTTGAGAAAGCAGACCAGTCTCCATGCCCTTGGAGTCCACTCCAACATCCAAACTGGCATGCATTTTGGAGGAATGTCCTGATGCCCTGGGCAGTGCTGCAATGACCGAGGGTAGGAGTTAAGAAGGCCGGGGAAGGATGGTTGTTAAGAAGCCAATCATACATTCAGTGATGCACCTGGGTAAGGTGATGGTCCCAAACTCATCTTATTTTCGGAGGCCTCTTTCCCTTTGCTGTCTTTTGCTCTGCTTCTCTGAGCATCAGCCCCCTCCTCCCTGGCTCCTTTGAGAACTAAACATGCAGCACGACAAAGGTCCCTCTTTGCTTCCCAGAAGGCTGAGTGGTTCAGTGAGGTGTTCCCAGAGCATTCTTCCACAGCTGTAACCCAAGGTGGAGTGTAACCCGGATATTTCCCCAAGCCTGGGCAGGAGTGAGCGGAACGCGAGCTCACTAGGCAGATTCTGGCCAAGTTGGGGAGAGCATCTCCTTTTAGGGAGTGTTGTGAATTAGATCCGTTTCTGCACCCTGCTGTTGCAATGGAGCAGACTGTGAAAGGGGAGATTCTCAGAGGAGCTGTGTTTTAATGTAGCAATTTGATTCAATTTTCCACTCTATAAAATTACCCATCACTGCTCGTTGCTTTCTAACAGACACCTTCACTCTTAATTTAACAATCCTATCGAATTCTGCCAGGGAAATTGGAAAAATTTATCACCTGTGAAATTTTATTTTCCTTTGGTTGTATCTGTTTTTGTAAAACTTCATTAACGACGATGACTTGCTGAGGAAATTATCATTTTTTTTTTTTAACTTCAGACACAAGAAATGGCTCGACCTCAACCAAGATATCATTTGCATAATAAACCACAACAAAAAGGCTGAGGAAGTCGGGACTGGCAGAGGCTGGAAGAGCTAGGAGAAGAAGCAGGCTCTCCTTGGTGGGGTGGGTGAGGTCCCAGCAAGGAGGACACGTGTAGCCACAGCCTGCTCCTCGACTCAGGAAGCAATGACGTGGCTTCTTCCCCAGGGAAGAGAGGAATGCAGTGTTGACAAGGTTGGACCTTCTTCTTAGGAAGTCTTGAAATGCAAGTCGCTTACTGATGATGCTTTTTAGGAACCAGTCCTGCCTTCAGGGGCCCGACTGTTAGGGTGACCTGAGTTCCTAAGTTCATCAGGGATTGAGGTTTAAATTGCAATAAATTTAGGCTTAACTTGAATTTCTCAGCAGAGCACTGAACTCCTGGCAAATTTCCACAGGAGCGATCTTTCTGAATGGACTTGAAGATTCAGCGTTCCTGTGGTCTAACTACCTCACAATTAAAATAAGGCTCCGGCTTCAGTTTTCCACAGTCTGACCCCCACTGTGCTCTGCACTATTCACCAGCTGCTGTGATCCCCGCAGAGGTAGCTATGTGGAAGCAGCGATGACTATACATTTTTTGAGATGCCAGTTGTTATGCTTTGGGAAGAAAAAAATATGTCCAGTAGACCTGCTGGAATAGTGGGCAGAGCAACCACGTTAGGCTTATTGGAAGAGACGCAATTTGACTCGTGGTATATCTGAACTAGGTAACAACGAGTTGTGCTCTGTCAGGGCTTTACTGGGGTGCTGAAAAGGTTTCTCAGCATTGATCTATACTCCTTCAGACTTTTGATATCCTTCATCATTTTGGTGTCACTTTCTATTATTCTCACAATTGCAGAGAAAAGAAGTTGAAACCAGAGTTTTGATGACTCATCCTAAAACTCACAGTAAACCAATGAAAGCGCTTAGGAGATACATCAAAAGTCATGGTTTTGACTTTTTAACCTTGTCGACATGTGTAATAAATTACTTCACATGGCACAGATGAGAAGACACTCCCTGAGGGACTCGTCCTGCTCCCAGAGCGAGAGACGGCTTCTCCACTGGGAATCATGGATGCTCCACCGAAGCTGCCTTACATTTCCTCCTTCAGAGAATGGGCTGCCTCTGGAGTTTCAAACTTATGTTCTTCTACAAGGTCAAGAGTTTCTGAACCAGAGGAAGATCATTAGAAGATGAAAGTCTTACCTGGTAAGATTTCGTAAATATCATCGTCTTCCTTCTCCTCAGTGGGCTCTTTTAGCCCCATACTCAAAGGCAAGTTAATGCGTCTGCTTTGGGAACCAGAATTTGGGGAGTCCAAACCATCAATATCATCATAGGTCTCTTCTTCTTCTTCTTCCTCCTCCTCGTCGTCCTCTTCATATGGAATGGTTAAGGAGCTCAGATCTGCCAGAGGAGAGATGAGAATGAATCAAGATAGGGAGAAAAAGAAAAGAATAGGTGAGGGAAGGAAAGAGGGAGGAGGAGGAGGGATGAGAATAAGACATGTCAAAAGAAAATGAAACACTAGGTTAAGTGCTGTTATTTCTAACGTGGGCCTCGGCGGCAGGAAATCTACGGAAAAGGGCAGACTAGCACTGCGTCAGGTTTAAACCATCAACATAAATCCTTCCTTGCAATAAAACTTGATCAGGATGACGCAGCCTGAAAAGCACGGGTGTGTGAATGAGCACACAAGGCGAGGCGAAGAAAACAGGGCAGAAGAGGAAAGGCCAGCGTGCCACGCACTGCTCGTCACGTGGAAAACTGGAAGGGTGAGTGATGGCCTGTGGTTCTCCAGGGCGCACAGGGCCGTGGGAACTGTGGCGGCTTCCAGAGGGTATGTGAGCTGTCAGAAGCTCGTCTGCCCCGTGAACTCACTGCAGAATTTCAGACAAGTTTGTTTGTAAAGAGAAGAATGAGAAAAAGTGGAAGAGGAAGGAAGCAGGATATGGAAGAATATAAGAGTAATACAAGACCAAATGGAGTGGCTGAGCGAGGTGGTTACCAGGTCCTTTTGCAACTGTGCAGTCTGGCTGACCTTAAAGTGGGTCACTGCTCTGAGGATGTTGAGCCGTGACAGGCTGGGGAGTAAGGGCAGGGGAGGGAGATTGGTTTTTTATTTTAATGGGACACCGGGAAGGTTCATTCTCCGACGTGCAGTACAGAACGCTCCCTGCAACCCTGCTGAGGGGCCTCTGCAGGCTGGGGAGTGCAGCCAGGGTACTCTGGGGAAGCAGAGGGTGGAGAGACATCCAACGCTCATTTCAAAACACAATAAAAGTGTTTGGCTTGATTAGGCTTTTAATAAAGATTTTGCAACAATTTTCATCTGAATTCTGGTGCCACCTCATATGAGGAAGGGATCAAAGACACATTTGTGGCTTAAACCGTATGTTATTATTTTGTTTGTTTTAAAATAAAATGGAATGAATAATTTCTTCAATGTGGGATTCTGAAAGTACCACAGGGTACAGCTCAATAAAGCTGCTTTGAGTTTTATTGAGGTTTACACACTTAGGGGTATATTACACGCATAAATCCAAGGCACCTAGATGAGAGTGTACCCTGTAGTCTCGCCATCAATGTTCATGTTTGCCTAGTTCCAGTCTATTATACGTGATGCTCTCGGAAGATGCAATAGTTTGTTTTTGTGATAGCAAAGGCATAAACAGAGTGAAATAGGCAATTCTTGTAATTAAAGCTCCGGTGCTTCCTTCTTTTTATCCACAATAAAATCTTATAGCAGAATAAAAAACGGAGATGAAAAGGCTTGGTGTTGTTACGTTGATGTGCTTCTCCCTAGGTCTGGGGCCAAGGACAAAGTTGGTGTCTGTGCCTTTCTGCAGAGGCAGGGTCCCGCCATGATGTATGCCATCCTGAGGCGTAGTGACGCCAAGCGACAGACTCAGGTTGTCTACTTCTACCTGCCAGGCCACTCCCAGACAAGGCTTCCTGGACCACTGTCACTGCTGTGCCTGCAGGCTGGCCAGCAGAGGGTACTCTAAGAGCAGTCATTGAACATCTTCAGGCAGGACTCTTCCCATCCCAAAGCAAGGAGCATTTTACTGTGGCTTGGGAAATAGCAATTTGTTTTTAATGTCTAATGTTCTTGAAGGCCACCTAGATGGGTTTAGATTTCTACTTCCTCCTAAGGCTAGAACAAGAGGATTTTGAACCTAAATCACATCTAGATGACATCAAATTTGATATCATGAATTTCCTTTCCAGAATATAAGCGCTTAGGAGATACTGGATTGAGCTAAGCTGGTTTTCAGAATCTCCTTTTCTAGTGATTATGAACGTTACAGACTTGCCTGTATGTAGGTGGATGAGCTAGAATGTTATTAGAGGTCATCTCCAGGTTGACAGTTTCTTTACCTTCTGATTCATACGTGGTACTAGTTGTTGTTAGAATACAAAGGATGTGACAGGGAGGGTAAAAGGGAGAATGGGAAGAAAAAATACATACTGAAGCCCGTGGATTATTTTTACGCAATATAACTTCAACTGTAAATCCACTCAAGCATTGTTTCTGTAATGACGACACTTACCCTTTAACAAGAAATTTATTTGATCCACCCAGTCTCTGGCTTCAGCTGGATTAGTAGCTGTAAACTAGAGAAAAATCAGTGAATTAATTTATCACCTTCACTAAAATTTCCATGAATCCTTACAAGTTCCGTGAAGGAACTTGCAAGTCGAGTTTCAGAATCAAGTTGAAAGTTTGGCATTCTCTGCTTGATTAATGTTTAGAAAAAAGACCAAAATCTCAGTCGAAGTGATTTTTGCCTTCAGCAATTTGGCATACCCAATGTGGACAGCTATTTGAGTCCAGAATTCATATTCATGTGAATTCATCCATTAGATTATCCACTCATTCATTGGGCATTTATTTGAGAAATATTTAACAGAAAAAAAAAAAAGCAAACCAAAATTCTCAACTTCAAGCAACAATGTGTCAGCTAGAGAGACAACATACACACCGGAAACGGGAACACTAGGAAGTAGGTGCATTTGATCCCAGGTGGATGCTGAGAGACTACAGGGAGCACTTGTTGTTGCCTAGAGTAAGCCAGGGAGGCTCGGTGAAGTAATGCTGTTCGGTTGAATTTTAAAAAAGAGTTGCTGGAAACTGACTGCTGGGGGGAGTTGGACCTTTCAGGTAGAGAGAACCAAGTGCAAAAGATTAGGCAGGAGACCATTGTGTGTGGGGCAGGTAGGCAGATCAACCTGACTGGAGAAGAACAGCAGATGAAGCTGGAGAGTTGAGGGTCAGAGAAGAGTTGATGAAAGGGCTCTGAGTACTAGGAGTTCAGACATAAAATGTAGGCAATAAGAAGCCACTGTAAATTTCAGCAAAAGGAGTGAGAGATTCTTTCAATAATCGTGGGCAGGAGGGATTGGAATAGGGAGAAATTGGAGACAGAAGACCAAGTAGAAGGCTACTTAACTAGTCCTCTGGGTGAAGTGAGAGGGACTTAACTATTGTGATGGCTGTGGGAATAAACCAGAAGGGACGAATCCAGAGGACACTGTGGAGGGAGAATCCACAGACCATGATAATGACTTGGATTCAATGGGCCAAAGAAAAGAAGAAGTAAACAAACTCTACATTCTGATTCACAAAACAGGCCAGTCAAGCATCAAGCCTTAGTAATTTTTTATTTTAAATGAATCAACTTGAAATGACTGTTCCTGAAAAACATTTTTATTATCTGGCCATTAGGGTAAGATAAAGATATATGCTGTCTAAGAAACCCAGATTCCTGCTTAATACTTATTAATAGACATTGTCATTCTTGATTTCTTAAAAACACATTTCTATAAAAAATGTCTAGGGAAATTGATTTAGACTTGTCATATAAATTTTTATCTGGATGAGGCACCATTAGAACTGAATAATAAAAGAAGCTTAGAAATATACCCAGTGCATGTATCTGCATTATATACATCTATAAGGACTCTATAGAAAAGTTGAGTTAAATTTAAAAAAAAAAATTCAAAATTGCATAAGAAGACCTAGGTCATTTTATCAAAATAAGGGTTAAAGATTCGGTAGACACATAAAAAAAAAGTGTTGAGAAAAATTTGAAGAGTCAAAGCGTTACTGAAGTGGTTACTATTAATCTTAGCGTGGTTTTTCTCTTTTTCATAAGTTAGCTAAAGTTTTTCTAAATTGTTTTAGTAAAATTGTGATAAGATAAAAATTGCCCACAAGCAGGAAAAAATATGTGTATATATATATATATATATATATACACACACGTGTAAAAATATGTTTTTGGTGAAAATCACTATATTCCCATAGTCAGAAATTTTTATTACTTTAATTAATTTTATAACAGGTAATAAACACATTACCTATTATATTATATTGAAATATATAAAAATGAACACAGTGAAGAATAAGTCTTTCTCACCTCCACTCAGGTCTTCTAGTCCCTCAGTTATCACTGCTACTACTCAGTAATCATTGTCACCAATATCTTAGAAATCCTTCTAGAGATATGCAGTGCATCTACACACAAGAAGATTATTCTGGATAGCAAGATGAATATGGGAACATAAATTATTTTTCACTCTACAGTCAGATTTTTCTTTTTCTGAGTTTCATGGAAGGAAGTGAAGATAATCAGTTGAAAAATAAAGAGAATGGGAATTAAAGCCATGCAGTTAGAGAATACGAGTAAGGAAGTGGGTTGTGTGCTGCAACAAGACTCTCACCTACGGAAGGAGACTGGGAAGGGGAGGGATGAAGAGACGGAAGCCAAGCAAGGACAGTATCTAGGATGAGAGTGCCAACAGAGAGGAGAAGGGAGGGCACGACACAGCAAAAGTGAGGACACATCAAGAAAACAGGTCTTGGTAAGAAATGGGCAGGTAACAAGGAAAGGATGGAACCCAGCATAGCAATCACGGCTCACACACAACATGGAACGAAACTGCGTCTCCTCGGTTCACCCTACCTCATAGCTGCGCCTATCCGGGGAGGTCAGTTCAAAGCAGCATTCCTTCTTGGAATCTTTTCGCAGGTAGGGGGCCATCCGCACACTGTAGCCCTTAATGAGAAAGGTCCCTTTGGGCTGCTTGCCTGCAAGACAGGAAAGTTCCCTGTACCCCTAGAGAGATGCAACTGCCAAGAGAAGGCATCTTCTCTGGTATGTAAAATGAAAGCACAGAAACAGCTGTTACATCCCTGAGGAACCACAATAGTCAAGGAAAGGTTATTAAGGAAGCTTAAGAAGAGGCTACTGCGACAGCGAGGCAGGTATCACTGCCAAGCTGGGGAAATGCAACATGAAAGGTTATTTTGCCAAAAGAGTACAACAGAGACAGAGAATTTATTAGAATGTTAAGAGATCTATAATAACAGAAAGAAGGAATTATTACAGCAGGGAGAGTGCGGCTGGAAACGTGAGGCTCTTGAAGACCATTACAGAACTGAAACATTATTATCAGGGCCAGCAGAGCTCACAGTTGAGGGGAGGGACAGCAGGGCAGGGGCACCACAAGTTCCTGGGACCTTCTCCTCTCCCCCGCCCGCAGGTGGGCTGGGAATTGATGCCAGAGGGAGAATAATTAAAGCTTAGTATTTTATCCCCCTTCCAAGAGGTCACACTGGGAAGCAGCAGAGTACTGTTGAGTATGATTAGATGACGAGGAAGGAGATAAAAGGAAAAGGAACCTAAGTGAAGGAAAGGAGAGCCTACTCTGCCTGTCACTCTCTTCTTAAAAATAAAACATTGGAAACAGGAAAAGAGGGGGTGGCTCCCAGTGATTCTGCGTCCTCATGATGTGGTTCAGGCAGAACACGGAGAAGAGTGGAACCACAGTGTCTAGGTGATGCTCTGTGTCCTGTTATCACGTGGAACGAATTGCTTAATAAATGCTTTTTGATGATGATGATGATAAGGGTGGCAGTGGGATGACAATATTAAAAGAAACGAAAACACAAAGACTCTGTCCTTACCTGGTTGAGCTAAAAGAAATACACAAACACTCTCTATTTACTAAGAAAATGTCTTGGGCACAATAAGAAGTAACTGGTGAGAAGGGAGCCATGCAACAGTGCTTTTTGACACCAGAATCTTTTTTGTTAATGTATCTCTCCTTGTTCTAACTGGCCACTAAAATGTTTTGTTGTTTCTTTGGTCACCACATTTTATTTCAGCCTGACGGCCAAATGGTCAATGAAAGTCTCCACGTCCCTCGCTCTTGCTCCCCCCCCCCTCAGCTGCTCTTCCCCCCTCAGCTGCTCTTCCCCCCTCAGCTGCTCTCTCCCCCTCTCAGCTGCTCTCCCCCCTCACCCGCTCTCCCCCCTCTCACCTTGAGACTAAAGGATTCTGAATGAACGAACATGATACCTGGTTTTATATCCAGATATGCCAACCATTTATTTAAATGCAAGAGAAATGACAAACATTTTTACAATGACCTAAATGTTAAAATGAGTTTGAAGGTTTAAAAGAAAATAACACAATAACACCTGGGAAGAAATTGTGGTTGCTGCATTTGAGAGTGCGCTGGGGGTTGAGCAGGGGACTTGTTACTCAGTTTTTGAGCTGTGCGGCTATCATTTCCAAACAGAGCTTCACGCTTCACCCCTGGCTGGGAAAGGCTCTGAGGAATCCCAGACAGTGATCCCAGGATGAAGGGCAGTGACGCATGTTCTAGGCAGAGAGGCAGGGTGAGGCAACTGCCTGGAAGCCCAAGGGCAAATCTTAAAGATTCCAAGTCACTTAGTAAAGTTGCAGTTTTTTCTGCTACCTTAGTGCCACAGGCAACTGGGCAGATATCTGATTATTCCTTAGACTGCATATCCAGGCATTGGGAGAGGAATAAGTCTGGGAAAGAAGGAAGAGAGGAGAGACAGAAGATGACTGAAAGGAAAAACAAGGATGTACTCTGAATCACTGGCCTCTGTACCCAGGCAGCAGAGCAAAGGAAAGCCCCCAAGAATTCATGCTTTGCTTTATCTCCCTCTTGCTTCATAGGATTACCCCTGGGGCAGTCCGACTGTGTAGGAGGCTCGCTGTTTGGAAGCTTGCATTCACCTACAATGATAATGTTTAGCTTGTGTTTATTTGTAGCTGCCTCCAGTTTGTGCTTCTATCTTCTATTCCTTCTCGGGAACTGAGCAACTGTGTTAAGCACGGACGGGAGGTCTTTGAGGGATGGCTCACGAGTGCTGTGCTTGATTGAGTCAGTGGTGGCCCATTTAGAAGCTGCCTCCAGCCTGAGTCAACACTGCTGCTGCTGCTGCCATCTGGCTGAAGGGTGTCTCTCGAGCACAGCCCACTGGACTACATCCCAGGAGTCATTAGGATAACGTTTGGAGCATCTCTTAGAGAGTGTGGACTCAGGGATTCTGTTTCTGGGCCATTGGTAAGCTGTTAAAATCTTTCTCAGAATTAATTTTTTTTCAATATTTTAACTATATTATAATGCCTATAAAGAGTTTGAGGTCTTTTTTTACAAAAAAAAGAATGCCATAGTGTTTAACCTTGATAATATTGTGTTATTAGTCATAGTAAAAGATAACCTTTTGGGGACTGGCCCCATGGCCTACTGATTAAGTTTGGTGCACTGTGCTTCAATGGCCTGGGTTCAGTTCCCAGGGGCGGACCTAAAGCACTCGTCAGCAGCCACATTGTGGCAGCAACCCACATACAAAATAGAGGAAGATTGGCACAGATGTTAGCTCAGGGCAAATCTTGCTCAGCAAAAAAAAAAAGAAAGAAAGAAAAAGAAAAAAGATAACCTTTTGATATGCAGACCACACTATCCTAGTGTTTAAAGGGGAAATAATTTCTAAATTGGCATCAGAGCTTTTGGTGACAGGCAAGGTATTATTTACCCAAGCCTATTTCTTTCCCAAGCATGTCTCCATATGGGTGTTAGTTAAAGACTGCTATCTTGAGATCTAAGTACTTGAGAATTTACGAAGTGCTTGCATCCAGGAGTGAGATGCTGCTGTGCAAATGAGGGACACTTACTTTTCTCATTAGCATAGTAGTAGAAGAGGCCTCTGCTGACAACACACCATCGCTTCTGCCACTCCGACCCAAAGAAACTATGATCTAAACAGAACAGCAGTTAGGGACATAAATTCAGGGAACTACAATCACTGAGGAGTCCATGAAATCCAACAACACACAGTCCAGCGTGTTCTTATTTTATTTCCCAGGTTAATGGGCTGTGAAACCCTCCCTTGCACTCCCACAGGTTATCCCATGTTGACGCAGAGGCCAGAGGACTCAGTCAGTCATAGGTCCGAGTTCCAAACAGGGCTTGCCCCCTCCAACCCCTCACAGCTGTCTCTCTATCTTCCTTTCTATCTTTCAGGTTCTAATCTCATTCTGTATTTTTCAAATTCCCCATATTTTTATGTGTTGCCTTTAGCAAACCAAAATGATGCTCCAGACCACGGGCATGAGAAAGCCTTTCTCTGTACTAAGCCAATTTGCCTGTTGAGTGTTAAACCTGGGACTCCGACCCTAGTACTGTCCACGCTAATCAAATGAGCGAAAGGTCAAAATTTGGGCTTCCATGAAACTCCAAAGTGGGCTGCTTCACATGTGATATAAAAAGTATACTCTTGGCAACACAGTTTCACTCGTTATGGAGCACCCTGAGAGACGAGAACAAGAAGATCATCATTCATTCATTCAGCAAGACTTATTGAGCAGCGTTGGGTACAGGTGAGCAGGGCAGAGCCCATCCCTAGCCAGAGGAGCTCACAGTCTGCTGAAGATTTTGGGCGATCTCTCTTCAGCGCACACGCTGCACCAGACTTCTTTTCTTTCCTTGCCCTCCTTTTGCCTTACACCTGCCCAGCATAGAACTGCGCATTGAGAAGGTGCCCACTATGTTAGCCCTCTTTTTCGTCATTTCCCTTTCCTTTCTGGAATGTTCTAAGTCTGTGGGTCTAATCAGTACCTTTGCTTTTCTTCTCCAAGTATCCTTGCTTGATGATGTTATCAAGCTCTTGAGCACCTCTTGTGATGTCTTCTATTCCTAAAAGGAAAGCAGCAAAACGCTTTGTTGAAATCTGACAGGATTTTCATTTATTTGGGCTACTTTAGATAATCTACATTAATAAAAAGGTGCAGAAGGGCTGTTGCTTAAACAAGGCACAAAATAAAACAATTTCTAGAAGATGGAGGGGAAAAAAGTAAATTTTCTTTCTTCCCAATATCTGACGTTAAAATTGCTTAAAATTATCTAAACATACATTAGTTTGTGCAAGGGGAGGTAGCCTAAATATGTACTGATTGGCAAGAAGAGGACTCCAGAGGATTAAGAATTTGCTGTGGATATAAGCTCCAAATTGGATAATCCAAAGTCGAATGAATAGCTACCAGCACGACAAGCTTTAATGAGTGATAGAGTTCATCAGAAACACAGTCACCTCAGAGGGAGCAATAAACACAGACTTTTCTTTAACAAACAGAAAGCCACCTTAGTGGACATACATTTTATTAAGTTCACATAAAGAAGGGCTTTGTAAGCTGAACTTGGCAATAACTGCCAAATCCTGGTTTGCCAAAGTATGGGACAGAGTCTAAACATGACAGAAGCCTTTACAAAGAAGACCCTGGAACTGACAGCCTTTAATTGTATGTTGCTAACGTTCCTGGCTTTCAATTAGCCTCGTTAGGTACAAATTTATTGAGAAGTCAAGATCCTAATCCATCTTCCACCACTGGGGTTTATACTTATGGAGAGCCTAAGGACAGAAATGAGGAAGAATTTTATTCCTCAAAAAATAAAATGAAACAAGAATAAAAAACCTCAAAAACTCTTTAAAAAATACAACTGTGCATTTCTTAATTAGGAGAAATGAAGGAGTGGGCTTGCATAATTCTAATATTTATACTTTTTAGTCCCCAGACCCAACTCTCTTTTGGTTTGCCTTAAAAAATTTAGAAAGTGGGGCTTGCCCAGTGGTGCAGCGGTTAAGTGTGCACGTTCCACTTCTGCAGCCCAGGGTTCGCCGGTTCAGATCCCGGGTGCGGACATGGCACTGCTTGGCAAGCCACACTGTGGGAGGCATCCCACATATAAAGTATAGGAAGTTGGGCCCGGATGTTAGCTTAGGGCCAGTCTTCCTCAGCAAAAAGAGGAGGATTGGCAGCAGTTAGCTCAGGGCTAATCTTCCTCAAAAAAAAAAAAATTTAGAAAGCAAACAAATACAAACCAAATTAAGGCACAACCACAGATTAAATCAATTGGGTCACCTATATAATATCTTGAGACTTTGGGTGGAATAATTTTCTTTCCAATCACACAATTGTTTTTTGAACATTTCCTACAATAGCGTTTATTCAGTGGTGGCTATGAACTGGCACTGTGCTCAGGGCTTTACATACTTTTTGTTTAAAAGTAACATTTTAAGACAATTTAAAATGCAACTAAAATTACTTTTTGCTTCTAAGTTGTTTCAAGCTTAGTTTTAAAAATGTAAATCAGAAGAGCTTCTCTTTTTCTTTTTTAGTGTGTCTAAGTGCCTGATTCTTTGTCCTATTTGTCCTTATTGTCAACTTCCTTGCTCATGGACTATTTTCACGTGTGTCTTACGGTGAGCAGACCATGTGGCTGCTATAAATCCTCCCAGATGGGTCTCAGGGTGCACGCAGGAGATGAACAGCAGCAAAAGAAACTTCATCTGTCTAGGATCCTTTCATTTCTCACAGCCCTCTGAAAATTCTAATATCTCTTTGCCAATGCTCTCCAAGAAAAGAGAAACACATCCTACTGAGGGTCTGGCAGCTGGTTCGAGGACCGGGTCTGGTTAAGAAGCACCTTTGGAGGAGAGCCCATATTACTCCTAGAGGCCTAACAATTAAATGAAAGGCACAGGAGATAAGAAAAATAGGATCCCCCAAGCTTGGAGTTTCCATCTCTTCCTCCTACAGTCTCCCCACCCCGTGCCTCGGTTTCCTCATTTATAAAATGAGACTGTCATTAGCATGTAGCCCATAGGGTTGTTATGAGGGATGACCGAGTCAATACATGTAAAACTCGTGCAGCAAATCCCGGGACATAGTAAGGGGGCTGTAAGTTACATTTTCCCCCCTTTCTTAAGGTCTTGTTAAACTTAGAGACATAGCTTCTCGTTAAAGATGCCGAGAGTCTGAATCATAAAAAACATGTTAAACGTTCTATTAGAATTCAAACCTCCTTTTTTAATGCAAATCTAAATGCCATTTTATGGAACATCTATAATTATGAAAATGGGAAGACATTGCCTCGTGTGCGGGGAGAGTCTGTGAGTATGAATATTACATTAATGTGCCCCACACCAGCTCACTGATCCTGCTGGCAGGAGCATAAAAAATGCTTGAGTGAAACTTTTATTTAGATGTTAAGACTCGAGGCCCCAGCGGGGTGACAGAGACAGTCCCTGCGAGTTGCCATCAGAGAGAAAGCTCGAATTGAATTACCCAGGGGGGAAGGAAGTAGTGATGAGCACTGCTTTGCTTATTTAATTTCATTTACTTTCAGTACATTATCAGCATGAGGCTTTTCTCTCCCTACCAATCGAAACCCAAGAATGCCACCACCAAGAAAACAAAGATATAATGCAGCAGAGATGTTTGAACCCCAAGTCACTGATTCTAGGAGACTGGGACAGAACCATCAGCACGCTCTCTCTTTAGCACACTCGGTTTGCTAAAATTGGGCACTGAATGAATTGCTGAATTTTGTCTCTTGGTCATTCACCAACAGGATGCTCAAGAGTAATAGAGCTGGAAATACATCTGTTATAGGCTACGTTTTTGTAAGATGTGTCATATTGCTTTCTTATTAGAGGGAATCTGTAGTGATGAACTCTCTTGCCTAGTTTCCCTCATGGGCAGTGGGAAAAATAGGATTATAGGGGAAGTTTGGAATGGCTATGGAAAAAAATTAGGAAATCAAATCAAATCATTTTTCTATTCTATTATTGTCTTCTACGTACAAAGCACTGTGTGGTGAGTACAATAACACAATTGTTCTCCATGCTCAGTAAAGGTGACTCTGAGCTCAACCTCGTTAGCTCCATGATCTATCAGATACATCCAGATAACCAAGATGGGAAGCCAGAGTGGCAATCAAGCTATCTCCTCTTTCAGTGTCAGCTCAGGGTCTTACTGATCAAGAACTGGTAATCCTGAGGATGCACACATTAGCCACAGTCCTGGGGTGATGAAGCAGGAGGAGTCCTGTATGCCTGAATTCACACCTACTGGCAAACAAACAGATCTCCAGAACTGCTTAACGCATAACGGAGAGTATGTAAATGCTTTGCAGGATGATAATAAAAATAGGAAGAAACCACAAACAATAGCATGAATTGCTATTTTAAGGCAAAACCATTTATATTTAAGTTTACGATTTTTTAAAAACTTGAAGTTTTTGTCCATTACCTGAAAAAAGATAATCACCACCTTAATGAAAAAATAGAAATGATTTAGATTTATTGGGCATAAATGGTCCTCTTGGATAAACCTAAGGGTGTATCACATTATATCAGCACAAAACAGAATTACATGAGTGTCATAATCTCTCTCTACTACTATACTTAACTAAATCTCTCAGAGTAGCCCAAATAAAGAAAAGGTTCACTTAGCTGAAGGATGTGGGGCCATAAAGATACGATCAACAGAGAAGTGTGTTCCCCAGAAGTGATGGCCACCCAACTTTCATGACAGATAAGGATAAAAGAAATTCTCAGACATCCTTCTCTCCTCACCCAGACTCCTTTAAACCTTTGTATCCCACCCAGACCCAACTCTGCAATAAAAAACGACAGAGTAGGATTCCATCTCTCAGTGCTAAACATGACTCCTCAGTCAGCTATGCACAGAACAATGGGGACCCTTTGGAGTGTGATACATTTCCATAAAGCAGTCAATAAAAAAGACACAGGAGCTTATGTGAGTCGCGGCCTATTTAATCAGCTGCGTTCTAGCCCACTGAGAAAAGAGAATTGGAGAAATCAGTTGGCAACACCTCAGCACAAGGCTAATAGCACAAGAGGCCACACAATTTCCACTGCAAAAAGGCTGCAGCCCCAACAGAACAAACCAGGTGCCCAGGAACTTCCATTATAGGCAGCTGGCTTGGTCTCTTGCTAAATCAACCTGAAATGAAAATCAATGATTTTAAGAAAACATCTTTCATTCAACTCTTTTCCCCACTTCAACTGTGGACTTCTCTCATCCTCCCCTTTACTTTTAATTCAAGGTCTTTTCAATTGTTTGAAAAAGGGGAGCAAACCAACTCCAGCCTAGAGACTGACAGCTGCCAGGCGTGACTTTCAGGCAGGGTGAAGTTTACCACGTTCCTTCATTAAAGTACCCATGATAAAGGAGTTGGCTGGATGAGGTTGGAGAAAATCTAATATTTGAAGGCTGGACCTAGTCAAGTTCCACTTGCAATTTGAATTCGCACACGGATAGCTGGTGTGTGTGTGCATTTGCAAAGTGAGAAACACACTTCACAAAGCCTCAAGTGTACAGAGGGGAAGAGGGTATTGCAGGTAGGGTGGGTGGGGGTGGTATTCTCCTCTCCGTGGTCGTTGATCCCAAATCTGTGCATTAAACCCTCTCCTTTGTATTTGGTTTCTGTGGCCTTCTTTAATAAGTTCATTACTGTTTTTCCTCAGCTTCTTGCATTCCTGGGTTACTTTTTGCTTTTTTCTCAATTTTCAGGAATCAGTCAATAAGTGACAGGCAGGTTGAGATGTCTGGCAAGCAATGTTCATCTTCTGAGCATGATGCTAACGGAAGTTGGTTTCAATGACTCTTACTTTAAGAGTCCCTTGGGACAGGCTTATATAATTCTTAAACTTCTGTGGTTCCACTTGATATCCACTTGAGTTTACACTTATTCCTCATATTTTTCTGTCTTTGTGCTTCACTCATTAAGGAATTTAGACCAACACATGTAAGGTGAAAAATTCTAAATCATTAATAATAGACTTCGGATCTGAAAGTTTCAAAGATATAAAAACTACTCAAACAGACGGCTTCAATTTCATGGAGGAATAAATTGGATGACAGATTAAAGGAAGGGAGTGAACACAATGAACTCAATCAAGTTCTTCAACAAGCGGTGACATAAGAAGCAAAGAAACAAAACAAGTGCAATTGGAGCTAGACTGAAGGATGTCAGAAAATGGTAGAAATAACACATTTGTGGTTAGCAAACCAACACAGGAGACAACATTCAGGAGATCTCGACAGACTCTTGTTGCCCCTCCAATTTTCTAAGGTCTTTAAAAAAATCTGGTAATCCAGGTAACAGACCAAACAGTGTAAAAATCTGTGCAAGAATTCTTGTTACACTGAGGGTAAAGAAAATTTGTGATAGATTCTAGTCCAGTAGTACTAGGAAAAAAAGTAGATAATTGATGTACAAAATAATTAAAGCTAATATATTTTAATAAAAATGGTTAAAAAAAACTAGGTTTTTAATCTGCATTTTATCAAGCATTTTTACATCTCATTTGAGCTCTACAACAACCCTACGAGGTATGTATTATTATTATCTCCACTTTACAGACTAGGAAACTGGGGTTAGTGAAATTACAGGACTTGCTGAAGGGTGCTCAGCTGGAAAAGCCCAGGCACCCTCCACTACCCTGAGTTTCGGCTGAGGAGACACACTCAGAAGTAGCTGAGGACAGACAGGGTCGTCCCACCTCACTTTCCCACAAAAGAGACCTCATTTAAATATGGAAAAAGAAATAGACATAATGTGTGCTTATTCTAATATATGACATCAAAAAATTATTTTAAGATCCTGTATTTCTTTACTTTTTCGTTTAAAAACTGGCTGACTCATCTTTGGAATTGCTTTCTAGGGTAGGTCTGTGTGAAATCCAAGAGGTCCACAGATTTACAGAGCAAAATAAAAGAAAGTAGGAGAATGCGATAAAAGGATACACAAGGTAAAGGAAAGACAAGAGGAAGCAGCCTGGAGCTCCCCCAACACGCTGCTTGGTCACTGATGTTTGGCGACCAAGATATCTGACACAAGAGTGATACCCAGAAAAATGAAGCCCTGTTCCAGCACAGGGCTCATGCAGGAATCTTGGACATGATTTATTTGCTCTTTAAGGAAGAAATTGTGATTTCAAAAGAAAGAAGAATTTTAAGCCAAATATCCAAATTGGTTTCTTTTCATAAAACATTCCATCAATAACACCAAGCTGCACGGTAACATACAGAAACCCTGAATATTCACGCGGGATGAAGGACCTTCTTGTTCCTACAAAGAGGCACCACACTAACTGTCCAGGAGACCTGTGGTCTTAGGGGAGGCTCCTCTCCCACATCTTCACGTTCAGTGGGATTTTATTTATAGGAAGTGAAAGTATTAGAAAAAAGCCCTTTCAACTCCAGGTATAGTAACACACTAATTCTAACATCTAAATAAATGGTAATAGTCAACAGCATCTGGTAGAGGTAAATAATTCATCTTAAAGAATGAATAACTCAATAAGTATAATAATCCATTGATTCTCAGTCATGGTATCATAACACAGTAGTGTCTTTGGATCAGTTGAAGGTGTTGATCTAAAGGGCAGAGATTGGGGCCGGCCCCATGGCCAGGTGGTTAAGTTCCCGTGCTCCGCTTCGGTGGCCCAGGGTTTCGACAGTTCGGATCCTGGGTGAGGACATGGCACCGCTCATCAAGCCATGCTGAGGTGGCATCCCACATGCCACAACTGGAAGGACCCACAACTAAAAATACACAACTATGTACCGGGGGGCTTTGGGGAGAAAAAGGAAAAATAAAATCTTTAAAGGGAAGAGATTTTGAATAATTCAGTATAAGAATAGATTCAAAGTTTTTCTATAATACCACTCACACATTCTGATATGCTTCCTTAAGGGAGAAAGTCAATTAAAAATAACTTAGAGCTTATCTTATTTATGGCACAGTCTATGGAGACTAAACATTCCTGATGGACTATTATAATCGCGGCGATCAAGAATTCCCACAGTGCTTTATTTCCTTGGAGAAATTATGTTTCTGCAAAATTGTGGGTTGAACCCATGGAAGTGGGTTGAGCATGTGAATGTCAATGGACATGTGTTATGATGGGAGAAAGGCTGAGAATTCGTGTGATCTCCATATAAATTGTTTAAACCCAGGAAGCCTCTTGTGTCTTCCGGTTTTATTAATTACATATATCCGTAACCTAGCACCTTCAGCTTTATTTTTACCCTAGGACTCCATCCTTAGTATAGAAGCACAAGGAACCAAACTACCTGAGGTCTCTTTAGCAGCCAAACCACAGGGAGTGCAAACAGTGCACAGTGAGAATCCTGACACCAATCCAGGCAGGAATGCTTCAAACGGCTTCGTGATTCTAAAAAGGAGGAGGAGAGGATCTAATCTGCCAAATTGTCCTTTTATAAACCTTGAAAGATCACTGTACCTCCCTCTCATCCTGAGGCAGATCGCTATTATGCATGTGTCACTTGAGAACATATCTTTAGAAATGAATGACAAAATATCTTTTTCAGGTCTATTTATTTACTACTCTGCTAGACTGATAAGAACACGGACAAAAGGAAAGGAAAAGGAAAGAGCCTTGCCTGGTTTAGAGTCAGTTTTCAAATTTTAGTTTACTGTCTCCCTATCCTCCATCCTGAGCCTGAAATCATCCTTCTGAAATATACATCTGGTCATGGTACATTCCTTCGTAATGCCCTTAATGGTTCTCCTTTACCTATCGGATGAAACTCAAACTCTCCAGCATACAAAAACTTTAAAACTTGGTCTCACCCTACCTTCCAGTTTCATTTTCTCCCAACCCTCATCCTTCCCAATATCCAGCAACAACAAGTAATAGACTTTGCCTTCTGGCACATGCCATGTACTTCACACTGCCAGGTCTCTGCTCACACTGTTTCTCTGTTTGGGAGTTCCTCTCTCTCTATCCCCGTTTTTTGAGGAGGGAACACTCCTTTAAGACTCAATTCAA